>NW_023046335.1:0-203968 GCF_011762505.2 Arvicanthis niloticus | reverse complement strand
AAAGGGCATGCAGAGAGAGAATAGGACAGAAGAGCATCAAGAGAGAGGAGTGTGATGAAGGGCATCCATAGAGAGGAGAGGACAGAAGGGATCCAGAGAAAGGAGAGAACAGAAAGCCATCCAGAGAGAGAAGAAGACAGGAGGGCATCCATGGAAAGGAGAGGACTTAAGGGCATCCAGAGAGAGGAGAGGACAGAAGGGCATCTAGAGAGAGCAGAGAATAGAAGGGCATCCATAAAGAGGAGAAGACAGAAGTGCAGACAGAGAGAGGAGAGGACAGATGGGCATCCAGAGAGAGGAGAGAACAGAAGGGCATCCAGAGAGAGGAGAAAACAGAAAGGCTTCCAGAGAGAGGAGTGCACAGAAGCACATCTGGAAAGAGGAGAAGAGAGAAGGCATCCAGATGGAGAAGAGGACAGAGGGGCATCCTGAGAGAAGAGAGGACAGAAGGGCATCCAGGAAAGAAGAGAACAGAAGGGCATCCAGAGAGGGGAGAGGACAGAAGGGCATCTTGAGAGAGCAGAGAATAGAAGGGCGTCCAGAAAGAGGAGAAGACAGAAGTGCAGCCAGAGAGAGGAGAGGACAGAATGGCCTCCAGAGAGAAGAGCAGGCAGAGCGCATCCAGAGAGAGGAGAGGAAAGTAGAGCATCCACAGAAAAGAGTACAGAAGGCCATACAGAAAGAGGAGAACACAGAAGGGCATCCAGAAAGAGGTGAGAACTGAAGGGCATTCAGAGAGAAAAGAAGACAGAAGGGAATATAGAGTGAGGAGAGAATTGTAGGGCATTCAGAGAGAGGAGAAGACAGAAGGGCATCAGACAAGAGGAGAGAAGAGAAGGGCATCGGGAGAGAGGAGAAGACAGAATGGCACCCCCTGGGAGAAGATGACAGAAGGGCATCCAGAGAGAGGGGAATTAAAAAGCCAACACAGAGCGTGGAGAGAACAGAAGGGCATCCAGAGAGAGGAGAAGACAGAAGGGCATCCAGAGAGAGGAGACTACAGAAGGTCATCCAAAGAGAGGAGGAGACAGAAGGGAATGCAGAGAGAGGAGAGAGCAGAAGGGAATCCAAAGAGAGGAGAAGACGAAAGGGCATCTGGAATGAGGAGAGAACAGGAGGGCATTCAGAGAGAGGTGAAGACAGAAGGCAAGAGAATACAAAGGCATCTGTAAGAAGCCGTGGTTAGCGGTGATACATTCCTCCAATCCAAGATGGCGTGAGCATCCTGTCCTCCCACTAGTAAACAACTGACTGTGCAGGTGCAAAAGTCAAAAAGCACGCCAAAGTCACTGCCCAACCCGGGGCGTATTATGGGTAATGAGTGAACAGCCAATCAGAAGTGAACAAGTCACTCTAGGGTGTATTTAAGCAGTGCCTTTTCTGGTCTCTAGGTCTTTCCACTTCTGCTTATACAAGAAGTAAAGCCTCATTGTTGTAACCACCAGAACACTGCCTCACATGTACTTTTTGCTGGCGAAGAAGACTCGGGGGGCTCAGAACAGGCATCCAAAGAGAATAGAGGACAGAAGGGCATCTAGAGAGAGGAGAGAAGAGAAGGGCATCCAGAGAGAAGAGAAGACAAAAAGGGAATCCAGAGAGAGGAGAGAACAGAAGGGCATCCAGAGATAGGAGAGTACAGAAGGGCATCCAGTGAGAGGAGAGTGAAGAAGGGCATCCAGAGAAAGCAGAAGACAGAAGGGATCCAGAGAAAGGAGAGAACAGAAAACCATCCAGAGAGAGGAGAAGACAGAGGGCATCCATGGAGAGAAGAGTACAGAAGGGCATCCAGTGCGAGGAGAGAACAGAAGGGCATCAAGAGAGAGGAGAAGATAGAAACACATCCACAGAGAGAAGAGAACAGAAGGGCATCCAGAGAGCAGAGAAGACAGAAGGTCATCCAGAGAGAGTAGAGAATAGAATGGTATCTAGATAGCGGAGAAGACAGAAGAACATCCAGAGAAAGGAAAGAACATAAGAGCATCCAGAGAGAATAGAGGACAGAAGGGCATGAAGAGAGAGCAGAGAACAGAAAGAGTATCCAGAAAGAGGAGAAGACAGAAGGGCATGCAGAGAAAGGTGAGGACACAAGTGAATCCAGAGAGAGGAGAGTGAAGAAGGGCATCCAGAGAGAGGAGAAAACAGAAGGGCTTCCAGACAGAGGAGAGCACAGAAGTTCATCTGGAAAGAGGAGAAGAGAGGAGGCATCCAGAAGGAGAAGAGGACAGACGGGCATCCTGAGAGAGGTGAGGACAGAAGGGCATCCAGGGAGAGGAGAGTGAAGAAGGGCATCCAGAGAGAGGAGAGGACAGAAGTGATCCAGAGAGAGGAGAGAACCGAAAGCCATCCAGAGAGAGAGAGAGAAGACAGAAGGGCATCCATGGAGAGAAGAGGTCAGAAGGGCATCCCAAGAGTGGAGAGAACAGCGAGGCATCTAGAGATAATAGAGGACAGAAGGGCAACCAGAGAGAGGAGAGGACTGAAGGGCATCCAGAGAGAGGAGAGTGAAGAAGGGCATCCAGAGAAAAGAGAGGACAAAAGGGCATCCAGAGAGAGGAGAGTACAGAAGTGCATCCAGTGAGAGGAGAGGACAAAAGGGCATCCAGAGAGAGGAGAGGACAGAAGGGTATCTTGAGAGAGAATAAAACAGAAGTGCATGCAGAAAGAGGAGAAGATAGAAAGGCATCAGGATATAGGAGAAGACAGAAGGTCATCCAGAGAGAGGAAAGAACAGGAAGGCATCCAGAGAGAAGAGAAGACAGAAGGGCATCCAGAGAGAGGAGAGGATAAAATGGCATCCAGAGAGAGAAGAATACAGAAGAGAATACAGAGAGAGGAGAGAACAGAAGGGCATCCAGAGAGAGGAGAGTGCAGAAGGGCATCCAGAGAGAGGAGAAGACAGAAGAGCATCCGGAGAGAGGAGAGAACAGAAGGGTATCCATAAAAGGAGAGAACAGAAGGGCATCAAGAGAGAGGAGAAGACAGAAGGGCATCCAGAGATAGGAGAGGACAGAAGGGCATCAAGTGAGAGCAGAGTGAAAAAGGGCATCCAGAGAGAGCAGAGGACAGAAGGGATCCAGAGAGAGGAGAGAACAGAAAGCCATCCAGAGAGGCGAAAAGACAGGAGGGCATATAGAGAGAGGAGTGAACAGAAGGGCATTCAGAGAGAGGAGAGAGAGATCAGAAGGGCATCCATCGAGACTAGAGTTCAGAAGTGCATCCAGAGAAAGGAGAAGTCAGAAACGCATCCACAGAAAGGAGAGACATGAAGGGCCTCAAGAGAGCGGAGAAGACAGAAAGGTATCCACAGAGAGGAGAAAACATAAGGGCATCCAGAGAGATGAGAGGACAGAAGTTTATGTAGAGAGGAGAGAACAAATTGGCATCCAGTAAGAGGAGAGAAGTGAAGGGCATCCAGAGAGAGAGGAAGACAGAATGGCATGCAGAGAGAGGAGAGGACAGAAGGCCATGCAGAGAGATGATAGTACATAAGGGCATCTATAGGGAGGAGAAAACAGAAAGGCATCCCGATGGAGGAGAACAAAGAAGGGCACCCAGAGAGAGAAGAGGACAGAAAGGGATCCAGAGAGAGGAGAGAACAGAAGGCATCCAGAGAGACGAGAAAACAGAAGGGCTTCCAGAGAGAGGAGAGCACAACAGCGCATCTGGAAAGAGGAGAAGAGAGACGGCATCTAGATGGTGAAGAGGAGAGACGGGCATCCTGAGAGAGGAGAGGCTAGCAGGGCATCCAGGAGAGAAGAGAAGAGAAGGGCATCCAGAGAGAGTAGAGGACAGAAGGGCATCTAGAGAGAGAAGAGAACAGAAGTGCATCGAGAAACAGTAGAAGACAGAAGGGCATCAGGTGATAGGAGAAGACAGAAGGGCATCTAGAGATAGGACAGTACAGAACGGCATCAAGAAGGAGGAGAGTGAAGAAGGGCATCCAGAGAGCAGAGAGGACAGAAGGGATCCAGAGATAGGAGAAAACAGAAAGCCATCCAGAGAGAGGAGAAGACAGAAGGTTATCTGGAGAGAGGAGAGAACAGAAGGGCATCCAGAAAAAGCAGATATCAGAAGGGTATCCAAAGGGAGGAGAAGACAGAAGGGAATCAAGACAGAGGAGAATACAGAAGGGCATGTGGAGAGAGGAGAGAACAGAAGAACATCCAGAGAGAGGAGAAAACAGAAGGGCATCCAGAGAGAGGAGAGAACAGAAAGGTATCCGTAAATAGGAGTAGAGAGGAGGCATCTAGATAAAGAAGAGGACTGACGGGCATCCTGAGAGTGGAGAGGACAGAAGGGCATCCAGAGAAAGGAGAAAACAGAAGGGCTTCCAGAGAGAGGAGAGCACAGAAGCACATCTGGAAAGAAGAAAAGAGAGACGGCATCTAGATGGCGAAGAGGACAGACGGACATCCTGAGAGAGGAGAGGATGGCAGGGCATCCAGGAGAGAAGAGAAGAGCAGGGCATCCAGCAAGAGTAGAGGACAGAAGGGCATCTAGAGAAAGAATAGAACAGAAGGGCATCCAGAAAGAAGAGAAGACAAAAAGGAATTAGTAGATAAAAGAAGACAGAAAGGCATCCAAAGAAAGGAGGAGACAGAATTTCCTCCAGACAGAAGACAGAGCAGAAGGGCAACCAGAGAGAGGAGAGGAAAGAAGGGCATCCACATGAAATAGTAAAGAAGGCCATACAGATAGAGGAGAAGACAGAAGGGCATATAGATAAAGGAGAGAACAGAATGGTGTCCAAAAAGAGGAGAGAACAGAAGGGCAACAAGAGAGAGGAGAATACAGAAAATAATCCAGTGGGAGGACAGAACAGAAGGGCATCAAGAGAGAGGAGAGAGCAGAAGGGCATGTAGAGATAGCAGAGAACTGAAGATTATCCAGAAAGAGGAGAAGACAGAAGTGCTTCGGGAAATAGGAGAAGACAGATGGGCTTCCAGAGAGACTAGAGAACAGAATGGCCTCTAGAGAGAAGAGAGAAAAGAAGGGAATACAGAGAGAGGAGAGTTCAGAAGGGCATCCACAGAAAAGAGTAAAGAAGGCCATACAGAGAGAGGAGACTACAGAAGGGCATCTAGACAGGGGAGAGAACGGAAGGGCATCTAGAGAGAGGAGAGAACAGAAGGGCATCCAGAGAAGGAGAAGACAGAGCAAATCCAGAGAGAGCAGAGAACAGAAGGGCATTCAGAGACAGGAGAGAAAAGAAGGGCATTGGAAGAGAGGTGAAGACAGAAGGTCATGCAGAGAGAAGAGAGAACAGAAGTGCATCCAGAGAGAGGAGAAGACAGAAGGGCATCCCGAGAGAGGAGAGGATAGAAAGGCATATAGAGAGAGGAGAAGGCAGAAGGGAATCCAGAGAGAAGAGAGAACAGAAGGACATCCAGAGACAGGAGAGAGCAGAAGGGCATCCAGAGAAAGGAGAAGACAGAAGGGCATCCGAAGAGAGGATAGAACAGAAGGGCATCCAGAAAAAGGAGAGAACAGAAGGGCATGAAGAGAGAAGAGAAGACAGAAGGGAATCCAGAGAGAGGAGAGAACAGAAGGTCATCTAGAGAGAGGAGAGTGTAGAAGGGCATCCAGAAAGAGGAGAAAACAGAAGGGCATCCGGAGAGAGGAGAAAACAGATGGGCATCCAGAGAGAGGAGAAGACACAAGGGAAGCTGGAGAGACGAGAGAACATAAGGTCATAGGGAGAGAGGAGAGGACAGAAGGGAATCTAGGGAAATGAGAGAACAGAAGAGAATCCAGAAAAAAGAGAGAACAAAACGGCATCCAGAGGGAGCAGAAGATGGAAGGACATACAGAGAAAGAAGAGGACAGAACCACATCCGGAGAGAGGAAAAGACAGAAGGGCATCCAGAGAGAGGAGAGAACAGAAGGGAACTCAGAGAGAGGAGAGAGCAGAAGGGCATCCAGAGAGAGGAGAAAACAGATGGGCATCCAGAGATAGGAGAGGACAGAAGGGCGTCCAGAGAGAGGAGAGAACAGAAGGTCATCCAGAGAGAGGAGAAAAGAGAAGGGTGTCCAGAGAGAGGAGAGAACAGAAGGGCATCCATAAATAGGAGAAGAGAGGAGGCATCCAGATATAGAAGAGGACCGACGGGCATCCTGAGAGAGGAGAGGACAGAAGGGCATTCAGGGAGACAAGAGAACAGAACTGCATCTAGAGAGAGGAGAGGACAAAAGGTTATCTCGAGAGAGCAGAGAACAGAAGGGCATCCAGGAACAGGTGAAGGCAAAAGGGCATCAGGATATAGGAGAAGACAGAAGGGCATCCAGAAAAAGGAGGAGACAGAATTTCCTCCAGAGAGAAGCTAGTGCAGAAGGGCATGCAGAGAGAGGAGAGGAAAGAAGGGCATCCACATAAAATAGTACAGAAGGGCATACAGAGAAAAAAGAAGACAGAAGGGCATCTAGATATAGGAGAGAACAGAAGAGAAACCAGAAAGAGGAGAGAACAAAAGGGCATCCAGAGAAGGAGAAAACAGAGCACATCCAGAAAGAGGAGAGAAAAGAACAGCATTCTGAGAGATGAGAGAGCAGAAGGGCATTGGGAGAGAGGAGATGACAGAAGGTCATCCAGAGAGAGGAAAGAACAGAAAGGCATCCAGAGAGAGGAGAAGACAGAAGGGTATATAGAGAAAGGAGAGGATAAAACGGCATCCAGAGAGAGAAGAATACAGAAGGGAATTCAGAGAGAGGAGAGAACAGAACGATATCCAGAGAGAGGAGAGAGCAGAAGGGCATCCAGAGAGAGAAGACAGAAGGGCATCCAGGAAGAGGAGAGAACAGAAGGGAATCAAGAGACAGGAAAAGACAGAAGGGCATATAGAGATAGGAGAGAACAGAAGGGCAACCAGAGAGAGGAGAGATCAGAAGGGCATCCATCGAGACTAGAGTTCAGAAGGGCATCTAGAGAGATGAGAAGTCAGAAACACATCCACAGAGAGGAGAGAAATGAAGGGCTTCCAGAGAGCAGAGAAGACAGAAGGGCATCCACAGAGAGGAGAGAACATAAGGGCATCCAGAGAGATGAGAGGACAGAAGTTTATATAGAGAGGAGAGAAAAAATGGGCATCCAGAGAGAGGAGAGAAGAGAAGGTCATCCAGAGAGAGACGAAGACAGAAGGGCATGCAGAGAGAGGAGAGGGCAGAAGGGCATGCGGAGAGAGGAGAGTACAAAAGGGCATCTATAGGTAGGAGAAAACAGAAGGGCACCCAGATGGAGAAGAATACAGAAGGGCACCCAGAGTGAAGAGAGGACAGAAAGGGATCCAGAGAGCTGAGAGAACTGAAGGGCATCCAGAGAGAGGAGAAAACAGAAGGGCTTCCAGAGAGACAAGAGCACAGAAGCGCATCTTGAAAGAGGAGAAGAGAGATGGCATCTAGATGAGGAAGAGGACAGACGGGCATCCTGACAGAGGAGAGGATAGAAGGGCATCCAGGAGAGAAGAGAAGGGCATGCAGAGAGCGGAGAGGACAGAAGGGATTCAGAGACAGGAGAGAACAGAAAGCCATCCAGAGAGAGGAGAAGACAGAATTGCATCTAGAGAAAGGAGAGAGCAGAAAGACATCCAGAGAGGGGAGAAGACAGAATCGCATCCAGAGAGAGGAGAGAATAGAACGGCATCCAGAAAAAGGAGGTAACAGAAGGGCATCCAAAGAGAGGAGAAGACAGAAGGGAATCCAGAGAGAGGAGAATACAGAAGGGCATCCGGAGTGAGGAGAGAACAGAATGGCATTCAGAGAGATGAGATAGCAGAAGGCCATCCATAGAGAGGAGAAGACAGATGGGCATCCAGAGAGAGGAGAGTAGAGAAGGGCATCCAGAGAGAGGAGAGAACAGAAAAGCATCCAGAGAGAGGAGAAACAGAAGGGTGTCCAGAGAGAGGAGGGAACAGAAGGGTATCCATAAATAGGAGAAGATAGGAGGCATCCAGATAAAGAAGAGGACCGATGGGCATCCTGAGAGATTAGATGTCAGAAGGGCATTCAGGGAGAGAAGAAAACAGAAGGACATCCAGAGTGAGAAGAGGACAGAAGGGTATCTAGAGAGAGCAGAGAACAGAAGGGCATCCAGAAAGAAGAGAAGACAAAAGGGCATCAGTAGATAGGAGAAGAAAGAAGGGCATCCACAGAAAGGAGGAGACAGAATTTCTTCCAGAGAGAAGACATAGCAGAAGGGCATCCAAAGAGAGGAGAGGAAAGAAGGGCATCCACATAAAATAGTACAGAAGGCCATACAGAGAAAGGAGAAGACAGAAGGGCATCTAGATAGAGGAGAGAACAGAAAGGCATCAAGAAAGAGGAGAGAACAGAAGGGCATCAAGAGAGAGAAGACAGAAGGGAATCCAGAGAGAGGAGAGAACAGAAGGGCATCTAGAGAGAGGAGAGTGCAGAAAGGCATGTAGAGATACCAGAGAACAGAAGGGTGTCCAGAAAGAGGAGAAGACAGAAGCACATTGGGAGACAGGAGAAGACAGAAGGGCTTCCAGAGAGAGGAGGGGATAGAATGGCCTCCAGAGAGAAGAGAATATATAAGGGCATCTAGAGAGAAGACAGGTCAGAAGAGCATCCACAGAAAAGAGTAAAGAAGGCCATACAGAGAGAGGAGAAGACAGAAGGGCATCTAGATAGGGGAGAGAGCAGAAGGGCATCTAGAGAGAGGAGAGGACAGAAGGGCATCCAGAGAAGGAGAAGACAGAGCAAATCCATAGAAAGGAGAGAACAGAAGTGCATTCAAAGACAGGAGAGAAAAGAAGGGCATCGGGAAACAGGTGAAGACAGAAGGTCATGCAGACAGAGGAGAGAACCGGAGTGCATCCAGAGAGAGGAGAAGACAGAAGGGCATCCAGAGAGAGGAGGGGATAGAATGGCCTCCAGAGAGAAGAGAATATATAAGGGCATCTAGAGGGAAGACAGGTCAGAAGAGCATCCACAGAAAAGAGTAAAGAAGGCCATACAGAGAGAGGAGAAGACAGAAGGGCATCTAGATAGGGGAGAGAACAGAAGGGCATCTAGAGAGAGGAGAGGACAGAAGGGCATCCAGAGAAGGAGAAGACAGAGCAAATCCATAGAAAGGAGAGAACAGAAGTGCATTCAGAGACAGGAGAGAAAAGAAGGGCATCGGGAAACAGGTGAAGACAGAAGGTCATGCAGACAGAGGAGAGAACCGGAGTGCATCCAGAGAGAGGAGAAGACAGAAGGGCATCCAGAGAGGGAAGAGGATAGAACGTCATCCTGAGAGAGGAGAAGACAGAAGGGAATCCAGAGAGAGGAGAGAACAGAAGGGCATCCAGAGACAGGAGAGAGCAGAAGGGCATCCAGAGAAAAGAGAAAACAGAAGGTCATCCCAAGAGAGTAGAGAACAGAAGGGCATCCAGAAAGAGGAGAGAACAGAAGCACATCAAGACAGAGGAGAAGACAGAAGGGCATCCAAAGAGAATTGAGAACTGAAGGGCAACTAGAGAGAGGAGAGAAAAGAAAGGCATCTAGAGAGATGAGAGCAGAGAAGGTCATCCAATGAGAGGAGAGGACAGAAGGGATCCAGAGAGAGGAGAGAACAGAATGCCATCCAGAGAGAGGAGAAGACAGAAGGGCATCTAGAGAGAGGAGAGATCAGAAGGGCATACATGGAGAGGAGAGGTCAGAAGGGTATCTAGAGAGAGGATAGGAAAGAAGGGCATCCAGAGAGGGGAGAAGACAGAAACGCATACACAGAGAGTAGAGAACATAATGGAATCCAAAGAGTGGAGAAGACAGAATGGCATCCAGAGAGAGGAGAGAACATAAGGGCATCCTGAGGGAATATAGTACAGAGGGCATGTAGAGAGAGGAGAGAACAAAAGGGCATCCAGAGAGAGGAGAAAAGAGAAGGGCATCCAGAGAGTTAAGAAGACAGAAGGGCATGCAGACAGACGAAAGTACAGAAGGGCATCCAGAGAGAGGAGAGAACAGAAGGGCATCCAGAGAAAGGAGAAGACAGAAGAGCATCCAGAGAGATTAGAGGACATAAGGACATCCCGAGAGAAGAGAGAACTGAAGGACATCCAGAGAGATGAGAGAACATTAGAGAATCCAGAAAGAGAAGAGAATAGAAGCCAATTTGGAGAGAGCTGAAGACTGAATGAAGGACATCCAGAGAGAGAAGAAGACTGAAGCGCATCCTGCGAGAGAAGAAGACAGAATGGCATCCAGAAACAGTAGAGAATGGCATTCAGTGGGAGAAGAGAACAGAAGGGCATCTAGAGAGAAGAGAAGACAGGAGGATATCCACAGTGCGGAGAAAATTGTTGACAATCCAGAGAGAGGAGAAGACAGAAGGGCATCGGGAGAGTTGAGAGAACAGAAGGGCATAGGGAGAGAGGAGAAGAGAGAAGGGCATCCAGAGAGAGTAGAGCACAGAAGAGCATCCAGAGAGAGGAGAAGACAAACAGGGAATCCAGAGAGAGGAGAGAACAGAGGGAAAAGAGAGAAAAGAGGATAAAAGGGCATCCAGATAGAAGAGAGAACAGAAGGGCATCCACAGAGATAAGAGTGAAGAAGGGCATCTGGAGAGAGGAAAGGACAGACTGGATCCAGAGACAGGAGGGAACAGAAAGGTATCCAGAGAGAGGAGAAGCACAGAAGGGCATCCATGAAGAGGAGAGTTCAGAAGGGCATCCAGAAGGAGGAGAAAACAGAAGGGCATCCAGAGAGAGGAGAATACAAAAACTAATCCACAGAAAAGGGAGAACAGAAGGGCATTCAGAGAGCAGGGAAAACAGAAGGGCATCCAGGGAGAGTAGAGAATAGAACAGTATCCAGAGAGCGGAGAAGACAAAAGAACATACAGAGAGAGCAGAGAACATAAGGGCATCCAAAGAGAATAGAGGACAGAAGGGCATGAAGAGATAGCAGAGAACAGAAAGGTATCCAGAAAGAGAGGAAGACAGAAGGACATCAAGAGATAGGAGAACACAGAAGGGCATCCACAGAGAGGAGAGGACAGAATGTCCTCCAGAGAGAAGAGTGAAAAGAAGGGCATCCAGAGAGAGGAGAGCGCAGAAGGGCATCCAGAGAGAGGAAATGACAGAAGGGACGCAGAGAATGGAGAGGACAAAAGGACATCCAGTGAGAAGAGGGAACAGAAGGGCATCCAGAGAGATGATAGAACACTAGAGAATCCAGAAAGAGGAGAGAACAGAAGCCCATCCAGAGAGAGCAGAAGACTGAAGGACATCCAGAGAGAGAAGAGGACTGAAGGGTTTCCGGATAGAGGAGAAAACAGAAGGGCATCCAGAGAGAGGAGAAGAAAGAATGGCATCCAGTGAGAGGAGAGAACAACAGGACATCTAGAGTGAAGAGAAGACAGAAGGATATCCAGAGTGAGGAGAAAATTGTCAGGCATCCAGAGAGAGGAGAAGACAAAAGTGCATCGGGAGAGACGAGAGAACAGAAGGGCATAGGGAGAGAGGAGAAGACAGACGGGCATCCAGAGAGAGGAGAGAACAGAAGGGCATCCATGGAGAGGAGAGGTAAGAAGAGCATCCACAAATAGGGGAGAACAGAAGAGTATCCATGGATATGAGAGGTCAGAAGCGCATCCACAGAAAGGAGAGAACAGACAGGCATCCAGAGAGCATAGAAGACAGAAGGGCATCCATATTGAGGTGAAAACAGAAGTTCATCCAGAGAGAGAAGAAGACAGAAGGACATCCATGGAAATGAGAGCACAGAAGGGAATCCAGACAGAGGAGAGAACAGAAGGGCAGAAAAAGAGAGGAGAGGACACAAGTGCACACAGAGAGAGGAGAGAACAGAAAGGCATGTTGAGAGAGGAGAGGACAGAAGGGCATTCAAATATTGGGAAGAACAGAAGAGCATTGAGAGTGAGCAGACAACTTAAGAGCATACAAAGAGAAGAGAGGACAGAAAGGCACCCAGAGAGAGGAGATAACAGAAGGGAATCTGGAGAGAGGAGAGGACAGAAGGGCATCCAGAGAGAGGAGAGTACAGAAGGGATCCAGAGAGGGGAGAGAACAGAAAGCCATCCAGAGAGAGGAGAGGACAGAAGGGCATCCAGAGAGAGGAGAGTACAGAAGGGATCCAGAGAGAGGAGGGAACAGAAAGCCATCCAGAGAGAGGAGAGGACAGAAGGGAATCCAGAGAGAGGAGAGGACAGAAGGAAATCCAGAGAGAGGAGAGAACAGAAGGGCATCCATGGAGAGGAGAGGTCAGAAGGGCATCCAGAGAGAGGAAAGAACAGATGGGCATGCAGAGAGCAGAGAAGACAGAATGGTATCCAGAGAGTGTAGAGAATAGAACGGTATCCAGAGAGCAGAGAAGAAAGAAGGGCATCCAGAGAAAGGAGAAGACAGAAGGGTATCCAGAGAGAGGAGAGGACAGAAAGGCATCCAGAGAGAGGAGAGAACAGAAGTGAATCCAGAAGGAGGAGAAGACAGAAGGGCATTCAGATAGAGTAGAGAGCATTAGGGCATCCATAGAGAGGAGAAGACAGAAGGGAATCCAAAGACAGGAGAGAATAGAAGGGCATCCATAAAGAGGAGAGAACAGAATGGCATCCATAGGGATGAGAGAACAGAAGATAATCTAGAGAGAAAAGAGAACAGAATGGCAACCAGAGATATGAGAGGACAGAAAAAAATCCAGAGAGAGGAGAATACAGAAGGGCATCCAGAGCATGGAGAGTACAGAAGGGCATCCAGAGAGAGGTGAGGACAGAAGGGCATTCAGAGAAAGGAGACAACAGAAGTCATCCAAATAGAGGAGAGGACAGAAGGGCAACCAGAGAAAGGACACAACAGAAAAACATCCAGAGAGCTGAGATGACAGAAGAGCATCCAGAGAGAGGAGAAACCAGAAGTGCATCCAGAGAGAGGAGAATACAGAAGGGCATCCAGAGAGAGGAGAGGACAAAAGGGCATCCGGAGAGAAGAGGGAACAGAAAGGCATCCGCATCCAGAAAGAAGAGAGGACAGAAGGGCATCAAGAGGGAGGAGAGGACAGAAGGGCATCCAGAGAAAGGAGAAAACAGAAGTGAATCCAAAGAGAGAAGACCGAAGGGCATTCACAGTGAGTAGAGAGCATTAGGGCATCCAGAGAGAGGAGGAGACAGAAGGGAATCCAAAGAGAGGAGAGAACAGAAGGGCATACAAAGAAAGGAGAAGTCAGAAGGGCATTCAGAGAGAGGAGAGAACCGAAGGACATCCCAAAAGAAGAGAGAACAGAAGGGCATACAGAGAGTTGAGAGTACAGGAGAGAATCCAAAAAAAGGAGAGAACTAAAGCCCATCCAGAGAGAGCAGAAGACTGAAGGTCATCCAGAGAGATCAGGACCAACAGGCATCCGGAGAGAGAAGACAGAAGGGCTTCCAGTGAGAGGAGAGAACAGAAGGGCATCTAGAGAGAGGAGAAGACAGAAATATATCCAGAGTGAAGAGAAAATTGTCAGGCATTAAGAAAGAGGAGAATCTGAAGGGCATCAAGAGAATCGAGAGAACAGAAGGGCATAGGGAGAGAGGAGAAGACAGAAGGGCATCCACAGAGAGGAGAGGACAGAAGGCCATCAAGAGCGAGGAGATCTCAAAAGGGAATTGAGAGAGACAAGAGAACAGAATGATATCCAGAGAGAATAAAGGACACAAGGGCATCTTGTGAGAGGAGAGAAGAGAAGCACATCCAGAGAGAGGAGAAGACAAAAAGGGAATCCAGAGAGTAGAGAGAACAGTAGGGCATCCAGAGAGAGGAGAGGACAGAAGGACATCCAGAGAGAGGATAGTACAGGAGGGATCCAGAGAGAGGAGAGAGCAGAAAGCCATCCAGAGAGAGGAGAGGACAGAAGGGCATCCAGAGAGAGGAGAGGACAGAAGGGAATCCAGAGAGAGGAGAGAACAGAAGGGCATCCATGGAGAGGAGAGGTCAGAAGGGCATCCAAAGAGAGGAGAGGACAGACTGGCATGCAGAGAGCAGAGAAGACAGAAGGTCATCAAGAGAGAGTAGAGAATAGAACGGTATCCAGAGAGCAGAGAAGAAAGAAGGGCATCCAGAGAAAGGAGAAGACAGAAGGGTATCCAGAGAGAGGAGAGGACAGAAAGGCATCCAGAGAGAGGAGAGAACAGAAGTGAATCCGGAGAGAGGAGAAGACAAAAGGGCATTCAGATAGAGTAGAGAGCATTAGGGCATCCATAGAGAGGAGAAGACAGAAGGGAATCCAAAGACAGGAGAGAACAGAAGGGCATCCATAGAGAGGAGAGAAAAGAATGGCATCCATAGAGATGAGAGAACAGAAGATAATCTAGAGAGAAAAGAGAACAGAATGGCAACCAGAGATATGAGAGGACAGAAAAAAATCCAGAGAGAGGAGAATACAGAAGGGCATCCAGAGCATGGAGAGTACAGAAGGGCATCCAGAGAGAGGTGAGGACAGAAGGGCATTCAGAGAAAGGAGACTACAGATGTCATCCAAATAAAGGAGAGTACAGAAGTAAAACCAGAGAAAGGAGACAACAGAAAAACATCCAGAGAGCCGAGATGACAGAAGGGCATCCAGAGAGAGGAGAAACCAGAAGTGCATCCAGAGAGAGGAGAATACAGAAGGGCATCCACAGAGAGGAGAGAATAGAAGAGCATCGGACTGTAGGAGAAAACAGAAAGGCATCAAAAGAGCGGAGAGGACAGAAGGGCATCCATAGAGAAGAGAAGACAGAGGGGCATCCAGATTGAGCAGAGGACAGAAGGGCATCCAGATAGAGGAGAGAACAGAAGGGCATCCAGATGGATGAGAATACAGAAGGGCATCCAGAGAGAGGATAGGACAGAAAGGCATCCGGAAAGGAGAACAGAAGGGCATTCAGAGAGAGGAGCAGACAGAAGGGCATCCACTGAGACGAGAGAACAGAAGGGCATCTAGAGAGAGGAGAATAGAGAAGGATATCCAGAGTGAGGAGAAAATTGTCGGGCATCCAGAGAGAGGAGAAGACTGAAGGGCATGGAGAGAATCAAAAGAACAGAAGGGCATAGGGAAAGAGGATAAGACAGAAGGGCATCCAGAGAGAGGAGAGGACAGAAGGGCATCAAGGGAGAGGAGAGCACAAAAGTAAATCCATAGAGACGAGAGAACAGAAGGATATCCAGAGAGAATAGAGGACACAAGGGCATCTTGAGAGAGGAGAGAAGAGAAGCACATCCAGAGAGAGGAGAAGAAAAAAAGGGAATCTAGAGAGAGGAGAGAACAAAAAGGCATCCAGAGAGAGGAGAGGACAGAAGGGCATCCAGAGAGAGGAGAGGACAGAAGGGCATCCAAAGGGAGAAGACAGAAGGGCATTCAGAGAGAGTAGAGAGCATTAGGGCATCCAGAGAGAGGAGAAGACAGAAAAGAATCCAAAGAGAGGAGAGAACAGAAAGACATCCAAAGAAAGTAGAAATTAGAAGGGCATCCAGAGAGAGGAGAGACCAGAAGGGCATCTTGAGAGAGGAGAATACAGAAGGGCATCAACAGAGAGGAGAGAATAGAAGAGCATCAGACAAGAGGAGAAAACAGAAGGGCATCAAAAGAGGGGAGAGGACACAAGGGCATCCAGAGAGAAGAGAAGACAGAAGGGCATTCAGATAGAAGAGAGACCAGAAGGGCATCCAGAGGGATGAGAATACAGAAGGGCATCTAGAGATAAGGACTGAAAGGCATATGGAAAAGAGAACAGATGGGCTTCCAGAGAGAGGAGAAGACAGAAGGGCATCCAGAGAGAGGAGAGGATAGAAGGGCATCCACAGAGAGGGGAGAACAGAAGAGCATCAGAGAGAGGAGATAACAGAAGCGCATCTGGAGAGAAGAGGGAACAGAAAGGCATCCAGAGCAAGGAGAGGACAGAAGGGCATCCAGAGAGAGGAGAGAACAGAAGTGAATCCAAAGAGAGAAGACAGAAGTGCATTCAGAGAGAGTAGAGAGCATTAGGAAATCCAGAGAAAGGAGAAGACAGAAGGGAATCCAAAGAGAGGAGAGAATAGAAGGGCATCCAAAGAAAGGAGAAGTCAGAAGGGCATCCAGAGAGAGGAGAGGACAGAAGGACATCCCAAAAGAAGAGAGAACAAAAGGGCATCCAGAGAGATGAGCGTACAGGAGAGAATCCAGAAAGAGGAGAGAACTGAAGCCCATCCAGAGAGAGCAGAAGACTGAAGGACATCCAGGAAGAGATAAGGATTGAAGGGCATCTGGAGAGAGGAAAAGACAGAAGGGCATCCAGTGAGAGGAGAGTACAGAAGGGATCCAGATAGAGGAGAAAACAGAAAGCCACCCAGAGAGAGGAGAGGACAGAAGGGCATCCAGAGAGAGGAGAAATCAGAAGGGCATCCACAGAGAGGAGAGAACAGACGGGCATCCAGAGAGCAGAGAAAACAGAAGGGCATTCAGAGAGAATAGAGAATAAAACGGTATCCAGAGAGCAGAGAAGATAGAAGGGCATCCAGAGAAAGGAGAATATAGAAAGGCATTCAGTGAGAGGAGAGAACCGAAGGGCATCCAGAGAGAGGAGAAGATGGAAGGGCATTTATAGAGAGGTGAAAACAGAAGCGAATCCAGAGAGAGGAGAAGAGTGAAGGGCATCCATCGTGAGGAAAAGACAGAAGAGCATCCTGAGAGAGGAGAGATCAGAAGGTCATCCAGAGAGAGGAGAAGACAGGAGGACATCCAGGGAGATGAGAGAACAGAAGTGAATAAAGATGTAAGAGAGAACAGAAGGGCATAAAAAGAGAGGAGAGGACACAAGTGCATCCAGAGAGAAGAGAGAACATAAAGGCATGTAGAGAGAGGAGAGGACAGAAGGGCATTCACAGACTGGAAAGAACAAAAGAGCATCAAGAGTGAGGAGACAACATGTGAGCATCCAAAGAGAAGAGAGGACAGAATGGCACCCAGAGGGAGAAGATAACAGAAGGGCATCTGGAGAGAGTAGAGGACAGAAAGGCTTCCAGAGAGAGAAGACAGAAGGGCATCCAGAGCGGTTAGAGTACAGAAGAGAATCTAGAGAGAGAAGAGAACAGAAAGGCAAACAGAGATATGAGAGGACAGAAGGAAATCCAGAGAGAGGAGAGGACAGTAGGGCATCCAGAGAGAGGAGAGGACAGAAGGGCATCCAGAGAGAGGAGAAGACAGAAGAGCATCTAGAGAGAGAAGAGAACAGAAGGGCATCCAGAGAGATGAGAGTACAGGAGAGCCTCCATAGATAGAAGAGAACAGAAAGACATAGAGATATATTAGAGGACAGTAGGGAATCCAGAGAGAGAAGAGGACAGAAGGGCATCCAAGAGAGGAGAGAACAGAAGGGCATCCAGAGAGAGCAGAGGACAGAAGTGCATCCAGAGAGGGGAGAAGACAGAAGTGAATCCAGAGAGAGAAGACAGAAGGCATCAAGTGAGAGAGGAAATTACAGAAGGGCATTCAGAGAGAAGAGAAAAGAAGGGCATCCATAGAGAGGAGAAGACAGAAGAGCATCCAGAGGGTGGAGAGGACAGAAAGGCATAAAAAGAGAGGAGAGGACAGAAGTGCATCTAGAGAGTGTTGAGAACAGAAAGGCATGTAAAGAGAGGAGAAGACAGAAGGGCATCCAGAGAGATGAAAGAACAGTAGAGCATCCAGACAGAGGAGAGGACACAATGGGATCCAGAGATATGAGAGAACCGAAGATCTTCCAGAGAGAGGAGAGAACAAAAGGGCATCCACAGAGATGAGCATACAGAAGATCATCCAAAGGGATGAGAGTACAGAATAGAATCTAGAGAGAGAATAGAACAGTAGGGTATCCAGAGAGATGATGAGACAGAAGGTCATCCAGAGAGAGGAGACAACATATGGTCATCCATAGTGATGAAAAGACAGAATGGCATCCAGAGAGAGAAGAGGACAGAAGGGCATCCAGATAGAGGATAAGACAGAAGGGCATTCAGAGAGATGCAAGGACAGAAAGGCATGTAGAGGGAGGAGAAGACAGAAAGGCATCCATAGATAGGTGAAAACAGAAGGGCATCCAGAGAAAAAAGAAGACAGAAGGACATCCAGAGTGATGACTGTACACAAGGGCATCTGGTGAGTGGAGAGATTAGAAGGGGATCCAGAAGAGGGGAAGACAGAAGGGCATCTGAAGAGAGGAGAAGTCGGAATGGCTTCAAGAGGGGAGAGAACAGACGGTTATCCATAGAGACGACAAGACAAAAGGGCATCCAGAGAGAGGAGAGAACAGAAGGGCTTACAGAGAGAGGAGAGAACAGAAGGGCAAATATAGAGAGAAGAAGACAGAAGGGCATCCAAGATAGGCGAAAAAAGAAGGGCATCCAGAGAGAGGAGAAGACAGATGGGCATCCGTTTAGAGGAGAGAACCAAAGGGCATCCAGAGAGAGGAGACAACAAAAAGTCATTTACAGGGAGGAGAAGACAGAAGGGCACATACAGAGAGAGGAGAGAACAGAAGTGTATTCAGAGAGAGTAGTGGAAAATAGGGCATCCAGAGAGAGGAGAGAACAGAAGGGCATCCAAAGAAAGGAGAAGACAGAAGGGCATCCAGAGAGTGGAGAAGACAGAACGACATCCCAAAAGAAGAGAGAACAGAAGGGCATCCAGAGAGATGAGAGAACAGGAGAGAATCCAGAAAGAGGAGAGAACAAAAGCCCATCCAGAAAGAACAGAAGACTGAAGGACATCCAGAGAGAGAAGAGGACCGAAGGGCATTCAGAGAGAGGAGAAGACAGAAGGGCATCCAGAGAGAGGAGACGACAGAATGGCATCCAGTGAGCGGAGAGAAAAGAAGGGCATCTAGAGAGAGGAGAAGACAGAAGGATATCCAGAGTGAGGAGAAAATTGTCGTGCATCCTGATGGAGGAGAATATTGACGGGCATCGAGAGAATCAAGAGAACAGAAGGGCATAGGGAGAGAGGAGAAGACAGAAGGGCATCCAGAGAGAGGAGAGAATAGAAGGGCATCCAGAGAGAGGAGAGTACAGAAGGGATCCAGAGAAGAGAGAACAAAAGGGATCCAGAGAGAGGAGAGAACAGAAAGCCATCCAGAGAGAGCAGTGGACAGAAGGGCATCCAAAGTGAGGAGACAACAGAAGGGCATCCAGAGAGAGAGAAGGAAACAGAAGGGCATCCAGAGGGATGAGAGGACAGAAGAAAATCTAGAGAAAGAAGAGAACAGAAGGGCATCCAGAGAAATGAGATGACAGAAGGGCATCCATAGAGAGGAGAAGACAGAAAGGCATCAGGAAAGAGGAGAGAACAGAAGGGCATCCAGAGGGAGGAGACAACAGAAGGTCATCCAGAGTGATGAAAATACAGAAGGGCATCCAGAGAGAAAAGAGGACAAAAAAGCATCCAAAGAGAAGAGAACAGAAGGGCATCCAGAGAGAGGAGAATACAGAAAGGCATTAAGAGAGATGAGAGTACAGAAAGGCATGTAGAGAGAATAGAAGACATAAAAGCATCCATAGATAGGTGAAAACAGAAGGGCATCCAGAGACAGGAGAAGACAGAAGGGCATCCAGAGAGATGACTTGACAGAAGAGCATGTGGAGAGTGGAGACATCAGAAGGTCATCCAGAGAGAGTTGAAGACAGAAGGGCATCCAGAGAGAGGAGAGAACAGAAGGGCATGTAGAGAGAGAAGAAGACAGAAGGACATCCATAGATAAGTGAAAACAGAAAGGCATCCAGAGAGAGGAGAAGACAGATGGGCATCCGGTTAGAGGAGAGAACCGAAGGGCATCCAGAAAGAGGAGACGACAGAAAGGCATCCAGAGAGAAGAAAACACAGAAGGGCATCCAGAGAGAAGAGAGGACAGAAGGGTATCCAGAGAGAGAAGAGGACACAAGGGCATCCAGATAGAGGAAAGAACAGAAAGGCATACAGAGAGATAAAATAACAGTAGGGTATCTGGAGGGAGGATAGGAGAAAAGGGCATACAGAGAGAGAAGAGAACAGAAGGGCATCCAAAGAAAAAAGAAGACAGAAGGGCATACAAAGAGAAGAGAGGACAGAAGAAAATCCGGAGAGAGGAGAGAACAGAAGGGCATCCAGGGAGAAGAGAAGACAAAAGGGTATACAGAGAGAGTAGAGGAAAGAAGGGAATCCTGAGATAGAAGAGGACAGAAGGGCATCCTAGAGAGAAAAGAAAACAGAAGGCCATCCAGCGAGAGGAGAGAACAGAAGGGCATCCAGAGAAAGGAGAAGTCCGAAGGGCATCCAGACAGAGGAGAGGACAGAAGGGCCTATATAGAGAGGAGAGAAAAGAAGGGCATCCAGAGAGTTGAGAAAACAGAAGAGCATCCAGAGAGAGGAGAGGACAGACGTGCATCTGGATAGAGGATAAGACAGAAGGGAATCCAGAGAGAGGAGAGAACAGAAGGGTATGCAGAGAGAGGAGGGAGCACACTAGCATCCAGAGAGAGGAGAAGACAGAAGGGCATCTGGAGAGAGGAGAGAACAGAAGGGCATCCAGAGATAGGAGAGAGACGAAGGGCATTCAGTGAGAGGAGAGAATTTAAGGGCATTCGTAGAGAGTAGAAGACCAAAGGGCATCCAAGAGAGTAGAGAACAGAAGGGAATCCAGATAGAGGTGAGGAAATAAGGGCATCCAGATAGTGGAGAATACATAAGGGCATCCAGAGAGAGGAGAAGACAGAAGGCCTCTAGAGAAAGTAGATTACAGAAGGGAATCCAGAGAGAAGAGAAAAGAAGGGCATCCAAATGGAGGAGAAGACAGAAGGGCATCCAGTGGGATGAGAGGACAGAAAGGCATCTGGATAGAGGAGAGAACAGAAGGGCATCCAGAGAGAGGAGAAACAGAAGGGCATCCAGAGACAAGAGAGGAAAGAATGGCATCCAGAGAGAGGAGAGAACAGGAGGGCATCCAGAAGAGGAGAGAACAGAAAGGCATGTAAAGAGAGGAGAAGAAAGAAGGGCATCCAGAAAGATGAGAGAACAGAAGAGCTTCCAGAGAGAGGAGAGGACACAAGGGCATCCAGAGATATCAGAGAATCAAAGATCTTCCAGAGAGAGGAGAGAACTGAAGGGCATCCACAGAGATGAGCGAACAGAAGATCATCAAGAGAGAGAAGGGAACAGAAGGATATCCAGAGGGATGAGAGTACAGATTAGAATCTAGAGAGAGAATAGAACAGAACAGCATCCAGAGAGATGATGAGACAGAAGGTCACCCAGAGAGAGAGGAGACAACAGAAGGTCATCCATAGTGACGAAAAGACAGAAGGGCATACAGAGAGAGAAGAGGACAGAAGGGCATCCAGATAGAGGGGAAGACAGAAGGGCATCTAGAGAGACCCGAGGACAGAAAGGCATGTAGAGGGAGGAGAAGGCAGAAGGGCATCCATAGATAGGTGAAAACAGAAGGGCATCCAGAGAAAAAAGAAGGCAGAAGGACTTCCAGAGAGATGAGATTACAGAAGATCATCAAGATAGATAAGTTAACAGAAGGGCATCCAGAGAGAGGAGAAGACAGAGGGCATTGTGAGAGAGGAAAGAACAGAAGGGCATCCAGAGAGAGGAGAAGACAGAAGGCATCTGGATAGAGGAGAGAACAGAAGGTCATCCAGAGAGAGGAGACTACAGATGGTCATCAAAAGTGACAAAAAGACAGAAGGGCATCTAGAGAAAGGAGAGAACTGAAGGGCTTCCAGAGAGATGAGAGTACAGAAGTGATTCTAAAGAGAGGAGAGGACAAAAAGGCATGTACAGAAAGGAGAACCCAGAAGGGCATCCATATAGATGGGAAAACAGGACATGCAGAGAGAGAAGACAGAAGGGCATCTGGAGTGAGGCGAGAATAGAAAAGCATCCAGAGAGAGTAGAGGACAAGAGGGCATCCAGAGAAATGAGAAGAGAGAAGAGTATCCAGGGAGAGGAGGGGACACAAGGGCATCCAGAGAAATGAGAGAACAGAAGAGCATCAGAGAGAGGAGAGGACACAAGGGCATCCAGAGAGATGAGAGAAGAGAAGATCTTCTATAGATAGGAGTAAACAGAAGTGCATCCACAGAAATGAGCGATCAGAAGATCTTCCAGAGAGAGAAGCAAACAGAAGGGCATAGAGAGAATTGAGAGCACAGAAGGGCATAGGGAGAGAGGAAAAGACAGAAGGGCATCCAGAGAGAGGAGAGCCCAAAAGGGAATCCAAAGAGACGAGAGTGCAGAAGGATATCCAGAGAGAATAGAGGACACAAGGGCAACTTCAGAGAGGAGAGAAGAGCAGTGCATCCAGCGAGAGGAGAAGACAAAAAGGGAATTCAAAGAGAGGAGAGAACAGTAGGGCTTCCAGAGAGAGAGGTGAGGACAGAAGGGCTTCCAGAGAGAGGAGAGGACAGAAATGCATCCAGATAGAGGAGAGAACAGAAGGGCATCCATGGAGAGAAGAGGTCAGAAGGGCATGCACAGAGAGGAGAGAACAGACAGGCATCCAGAGAGCAGAGAAGACAAAAGGGCATCCAGAGAAAGAGAAGACAGAAGGGCATCCAATGAGAGGAGAGAACAGAAGGGAAAAGAACATAGAGAGGAGAAGAGAGAAGGGCATCCAGAGTGAAGAGAAGACAGAAGAGCATCTGGAGAAAGGAGAGATCAGAAAGTCATCCAGAGAGAGGAGAAGACAGAAGGACATCCAGAGAGATGAGAGGACAGAAGGCAATCCAGTCGGAGGAGAGAACAGAAGGCCATAAAAAGTGAGAAGGCACAAGTGCATCCAGAGAGAGGAGAGAACAGAAAGGCATGTAGAGACAGGAGAGGACAGAAGGCCATCCACAGATTGGGAAGAAGAGAAGAGCATTGAGAGAGAGGAGACAACATAAGATCATCCAAAGGGATGAGAGGACAGAAGGGCATCCAGAGGGAGAAGAAGACAGAAAGGCATCCAGAGATTAGAGGACAGAAGAGAATCTACAGAGAGAAGAGACAGAAGGGAAACCGGAGATATGAGAGGACAGAAGGAAATCCAGAGAGAGAAGAGGACAGTAGGGGATCCAGTGAAAGAAGACAGAAGGGCATCCAGAGAGAGGAGAGTAAAGAAGGTCATCCAGAGAGAGGAGAATACAGAAGGGCATCCAGAGAGTGGAGAGAATAGAAGAGCATCGGACTAGAGGAGAAAACAGAAGGACATCAAAAGAGAGGAGAGGAAAGAAGAGCATTCATAGAGAAGAGAAGACAGAAGGGCATCCAGAGAGAAGATAGGACACAAGGGCATCCAGAAAGATGAGAGAACAGAAGATCATCCAGAGAGAGAAGAGAACAGAAGGGCATCTAGAGAGAAAGGAAGACAGAAGGGCATCCCGAGAGAAGAGAGGAAGAAATGGCAACCAGAGAGAGAAGAGGGCACAAAGGCATCCAGATAGAGGAGAGAACAGAAGGGCATGCAGAGAGAGGAGAGAACAGAAGGGTATCCAGAGAGAGGATAGGAAAAAATTGCATTTAGAGAGAGGAGAGTACAGAAGGGCATCCAAAGAAAGGAGAAGACAGAAGGGCATCCAGAGAGAGGAGAGGACAGAAGGACATCCCAAAAGGAGAGAGAAGAGAAGGGCATCCAAAGAAAGGAGAAGACAGAAGGGCATCCAGAGAGAGGAGAGGACAGAAGGACATCCCAAAAAGAGAGAGAAGAGAAGGGCATCCAGAGAGATGAGAGTACAGGAAAGAATCCAGAAAGAGAAGAGAACAGAAGCCCAATCAGAGAGAGCAGAAGACTGAAGGACATCCAGAGAGAGAAGAGGACTGAAGGCCATCTGTAGAGAGGAGAAGACAGAAGGGCATTCAGACAGAGGAGAGGACAGAATGGCATCCATTGAGAGGAGATAACACGAGGGCATCTAGAGAGAGGAGAAGACAGAAGGATATCCAGAGTAAGGAGAAAATTGTTGGGCATCCAGAGAGAGGAGAAGACTGAAGGGCATCGAGAGAATCGAGAGAACAGAAGGGCATAGGAAAAGAGGAGAAGACAGAAGGGGAACTAGAGATAGGAGAGGAGAGAAGGGCATCCAGAGAGAGGAGAGCACAAAAGAGAACCCAGAGAGAAGAAAGAACAGAAAGATATCCTTAGAGAAAAGAGGACACAAGGACATCTTGAGAGAGGTTAGAAGAGCAGTGCATCCAGAAAGAGGAGAAAACTAAAAGGGAATTCAGAGAGAGGAGAGAACTGTAGGGCATCCAGAGAGAGGAAAGGACAGAAGGGCATCCAGAGTGAAGAGAATACAGAAGAGCATCCAGAGAGAGGAGAGATCAGAAGGTCATTCTGAGAGAATAGAAGACAGAAGCACATCCAGAGAAATGAGAGGACATAAGGGAATCCTGACAAAGGAGAGAACAGAAGGGCATAAAAAGAGAGGAGAGGACAAAATTGCATCCAGAGAGAGGAGAGAACAGAAAGGCATGTAGAGAGAGGATAAGACAGAAGGGCCTCCACAGATTGGTAAGAACAGAAGAGCATCGAGAGATAGGAGACTACATAAGGGCATCCAAATTGAGGAGAGGACAGAAGGGCATCCAGAGAGAGGAGAGAACAGACGGGTATCTGGAGAGAGGAGAGGACAGATGGGCATCCAGAGAGATTAAAGGACAGAAGAGAATCTAGAGAGAGAAAAGAACAGGAGGGCAACCAGAGATATGAGAGGACAGAAGGAAATCCAGAGAAGAGAGAAGAGAGTAGGGCATCCAGAGTGAAGAGAGGACAGAAGGACATGCAGAGAGAGGTGAGAACAGAAGTGCATCCAGAGAGAGGAGAAGACAGAAGGGAATCCAGAGAGAGGAGAGTAAAGAAGGGCATATAGAGAGAGGAAAGACATGAAGGGCATCCAGAAAGAGGAGAGAACAGAAGGGCGTCCAGATAGAGGAGAGAACAAAAGGGCATCCAGAAGGATGAGAATACAGAAGTGCATCTAGCGAGAGGATAGGACAGAAAGGCATCCAGAGAGGAGAACAGAAAGGCATCCCGAGAGCAGAAGACAGAAGGGCATCCAGAGAAAGGAGAGGACAGAAAGGCATCCAGAAAGAGGAGAGAACAGAATGGCATCCAGAGAGAGAAGACAGAAGGGCATTCAGAGAGAGGAGAGAGCATTAGGGCCTCCAGAGCGAGGAGAAGACAGAAGGGAATCCAAAGAGAGGAGAGAACAGAAGGGCATTCAAAGAAAGGAGAAGACAGAAGGGCATCCAGAGAGTGGAGAAGACAGAAGGACATCCCAAAAGAAGAGAGAACATAAAAGCATCCATAAAGAGGAGAGAACAGAAGGGCATCCAGAGAGATGAGAGAGCAGAAGATAGTCTAGAGAGAAAAGAGAACAGAAGGTCAACCAGATATATGACAAGACAGAAAAAAATCCAGAGAGTGGAGAGGATAGAAGGGCATCCAGAGAGAGGAGACACCAGAAGGGCATCCAGAGGGAGAAGAATACAGAAGGGCATCCATAGAGAAGAGAAGACAGAACGGCATCCAGAGAGAGGAGAGGACACAAAGGCATCCAGAGAGATGAGAGAACAGAAGATCATCCGGAGAGAGAATAGAATGGAGAAGACAGAAAGGCATCCAGAGAATGGAGAGGACAGAAGGACATCCCAAAAGAAGAGAGAACCGAAGGGCATCCAGAGAGATGAGAGAACAGGAGAGAATCCAGAAAGAGGGGAAAACAGAAGCCCATCCAGAGAGAACAGAAGACTGAAAAAAATCCAGAGAGAGAATAGGACCAAAGGGCATCTGGAGAGAAGAGAAGACAAAAGGCATCCAGAGAGATGAGAGAACAGAAGATCATCCAAAGAGAGAAGAGAACAGAAGGGCATCCAGAGAGAGGAGAAGACAGAAAAGCATCCCGAAAGAAGAGAGGACAGAAATGGCATCTAGATTGAGAAGAGGACATAAGGGCATCAAGATAGAGGAGAGAACATAAGGGCATACAGAGAGAGGAGAGAACAGAAGGGCATCCAAAGAACAGAGAAGACAGAAGGGCATCCAGAGAGTGGAGAAGACAGAAGTTTATCCCAAAAGAAGAGAGAACAGAAGGGCATCCAGAGAGATGAGAGAATAGGATAGAATCCAGAAAGAGGAGAGTACAGAAGCCCATCCAAGGGGAGCAGAAGACTGAAGGACATCCAGAGAGAGAAGAGGACTGAAGGTCATCCAGAGAGAGGAGAAGACAGAAGGGCATCCAGAGAGAGGAGAGGACAGAATGGCATCCAGCTAGAGGATAGAAAGAAGGGCATCTAGAGAGAGGAGAAGACAGAAGGATATCCAGAGTGAGGAGAAAATTGTTGGGCATCCAGATGGAGGAGAATATTGAAGGGCATCGAGAGAATCGAGAGAAAAGAAGGGCATAGGGAGAGAGGAGAGAACAGAAGGGCATCCAGAGAGAGGAGAGGAAAGAAGGACATTCAAAGAGAGGAGAGAACAGAAGGGCATCCAGAGAACGGAGAGTACAGAACAGCATCGGAAGAGAGGAGAAAACAAAAGGGCATGAAAAGTGAGGAGAGGCCAGAAGGTCATCCATAGAGAAGAGAAGATAGAAGGGTATCCAGAGAGAGGAGAGGACACAAGGTCATCAGGAGAAATGAGAGAACAGAAGATCATCCAGAGAGAGAAGAGAACAGAAGGGCATCCAGAGAGATGAGAAGACAGAAGGGCATTCAGAGAGAAGAGAAGACAGAAGGGCGTCCAGAGATAGAAGAGGACACAAGAGCATCCAGATAGAGGAAAGAACAGAAAGGCATACAGTGTGAGGAGAGTACAGAAGGGTATCTGGAGAGAGGATAGGAGAAAAGGGCATCCAGAGAGAGAAGAGAACAGAAGGGGATCCAAATAAAAAAGAAGACAGAAGGGCATACAGAGAGAGGAGAGGACAGAAGTAAATCCGGAGAGAGGAGAGAACAGAAGGGTATCCAGAGAGAAGAGAAGACAGAAGGGCATCCAGAGAGAGTAGAGGAAAGAAGGGCATCCATAGAGAGGAGAGGACAGAGGGGAATTAAGCGAGCAGAGAAGACAGAAGGGCATCCAGAGAGAGGAGAAGACAGAAGGGCATCCAGAGAGAGGAGAAAACATAAGGGCATCCTGAGAGATGATAGTACAGGAGAGCCTCCATAGAGAGAAGAGTACAGAAAGCAAACAGAGATATTAGAGGACAGAAGGAAATCCAGAGAGAAAAGAGGACAGAAGGGCATCCAAGAGAGGAGAGAACAGAAGGGAAACCAGAGAGAGGAGAGACAGAAGGGCATCCAGAGACAAGAGAGGAAGGAAGGGCAACCAGAATGAGGAGAGAACAGGAGGACATCCAGAAGAGGGGAGAACAGAAAGGCATGTAGAGAGACATGGAGAAGACAGAAGGGCATCCTGAGAGATGAGAGAACAGAAGAGCATCCAGAGAGAGAAGAGGACACCAGGGCATCCAGAGATATGAGAGAAAAGAAGATCTTCCATAGAGAGAAGAGAACAGAAGGGCATCCACAGAGATGAGCGAACAGAAGATCATCAAGAGAGAGAAGGGAACAGAAGGCCATCCAGATGGATGAGAGTACAGAATATAATCTAGAGAGAGAATAGAACAGAAGGGCATCCAGAGAGAGAGGAGACAACAGAAGTTCATCCATAGTGACAAAAAGACAGAAGGGCTTCCAGAGAGATCAGCGGACAGAAGGGCATCCAGATAGAGGAAAAGACAGAAAGGCATCCAGAGAGATGTGAGGACAAAAATTCATGTAGAGGGAGGAGAAGAAAAAAGGGCATCCATAGATAGGTGAAAACAGAAGGGCATTCAAAGAAAAAAAAGGACAGAAGGACATCCAGAAATATGACTGTACAGAAGGGCATCTGGAGAGTGGAGAGATCAGAAGGGCATCCAGAAAGAGGGCAAGACAGAAGGTCATCCAGAGACAGTAGAGAACAGAAGGGCATCAGGAGAGAGAAAAGAATAGAAGGGCATCCAGAGAGAGGAGAAGACAGAAGACATCTGGATAGAGGAGAGAACAGAAGGTCATCCAGAGAGAGGAGACAACAGATGGTCATCAAGAGAGACAAAAAGACAGAAGTGCATCCAGAGAAAGGAGAGAACAGAAGGGCTTCCAGAGAGATGAGAGGACAGAATTGAATCTAGAGAGAGGACAGAACAACAAGCCATGTTCAGAGAGGAGAACACAGAAGGGCATCCATATAGAGGGGAAAACAGGACATGCAGAGAGAGAAGACAGAAGGTCATCTGGAGTGAGAAGAGAAGAGAAAGGCATCCAGAGAGAGTAGAGGACAAGAGGGCATCCAGAGAAAGGAGAAGACAGAAGAGTATCCAGGGAGAGGAGGGGACACAAGGGCATCCAGTGAAATGAGAGAACTGAAGATCTTCCAAGGAGAGGAGAGGGCATCCACAGAAATGAGCGATCAGAAGGTCATCCAGAGAGAGAAGGGAACAGAAGGGCATCTTGAGGGATGAGAGGACAGAAGAGAATCTAGAGAGATGAGAGAACAGAAGAGCATCTATAGAGAGAAGAGAACAGAGTGGCATCCAGAGAGATGAGAGGAATGAAGGGAATCTAGAGAGGTGAGGGAACAGAAGTGCAAGTAGAGAGAGGAGAAGAAAGAAGGGCATCCATAGAGAGGAAAAACAGAAGGGCATCCAGAGAGAGGAGAAGAGAGAAGGGCATCCAGAGATTTGAGATAACAGAAGAGCATCCAGAGATAGGAGAGAACAGAAGGGCATCCAGAGCGATGAGAGGTCAGGAGAGCCTCCATAGGGAGAAAAGAACAAAAAGGCAACCAGAAAGATAAGAGGACAGAAAGGAATCCAGAGAGAGAAGCAGACAGAAGAGCATCCTAGAGAAGAGAGGACAAAAGAGCATCCTAGAGAGGAGAGGACAGAAGAACATCCAGAGAGAAGAGAGGACAGAAGGGCATCCACAGAGCGCAGAACACAGAAGAGCATCCAGAGAGAGGAGAGAACATAAGGGCATCCAGAGAGATGAGAGTACAGGAGATCCTCCATAGAGAGAAGAGTACAGAAAGGCAAAGAAAGATATTGGAGGACAGTAGGAAATCCTGAGAGAGAAGAGGACAGAAGGGCATCCATGAGAGGAGAGAACAGAAGGGAATCCAGAGAGAGGAGAGGAAAGAAGGGCATCCAGATAGTGGAGAATACAGAAGGGCATCCAGAGAGAGGAGAAGACAGAAGTCATCTAGAGAGAGGCGATTATAGAAGGGAATCCAGAGAGTAGAGACAAGAAGGGCATCCAAAGAGAGGAGAAGACAGAAGGGCATCCAGAATGAGGAGAGGACAGAAAGGCATCTGGATAGAGAACAGAAGGGCATCCAGAGAGAGGAGAGACAGAAGGGCATCCAGAGACAAGAGAGGAAAGAAGAACATCCAGAAAGAGGAGAGAACAGGAGGGCATCCAGAAGATGAGAGAACAGAAAGGCATGTAGAGAGAGGACAAGACAAAAGGGCATCCAGAGAGATGAGAAAACAGAAGAGCATCCAGAGAGAGAAGAGGACACCAGGTCATCCAGAGATATGAGAGAACTGAAGATCTTCCAGAGAGAGAGAAGAGAACTGAAGGGCATCCAGTGAGACTAGAAGACAGAAGGTCATCCAGAGAGAGGAGAGGACAGAAGGTCATCCAGAGGGAGGAGAGAACAGAAGGGCATCCAGAGAGAGGAGAGTACAGAAGCTATCCAGAGAGAGGAGAGTACAGAAGGGATCTAGAGAGAGGAGAGAACAGAAAGCCATCCAGAATGAGGAGAGGACAGAAGGGCATCCAGAGTGTGGAGAGGACAGAAGGGTATGCAGAGAAAGAAGGGAACAGAAGGATATCCAGAGAGGTGAGAGTACAGAAGATAATCTAGAGAGAAAAGAAAACAGAAGAGCAACCAGAAATATGAGAGTACAGAAGGTCATCCAGAGAGAGGACAGAAGAGAAGGGCATCCATGAAGAGGAGACGTCAGAAGTGCATCCACAGAGAGGAGAGAACAGACAGCATCCATAGAGTGGAGAAGACAGAAGAGCATCCAGAGAGAGGAGAGGATAGAAAGGCATCTAGAGAGAGGAGAGAACTGAAAGGCATGTAGAGAGAGGAGAGGACAGAAGGGCATCCACAGATTGGGAAGAACAGCAGAGCATCGAGATGTAAAAAATCCGCGCGTACTTTTCTTTCCAGCAAGAAAAGACACGCGGGCCAGGATCCTTCTCCAACAAGTTTTATTTCATCATGAGTATGAAGGGAACCGGGCAGGGGGCTCGAGGTGCCAGCTTAAATAGCCCTTAGCGTGTCGTGTTCATTCCCGATTGGCTGTTTGCCAGTTATTCTTCCTGTGTGAGTTAGGCCACCCTAACCTCAGTGCTTATGTATGGAGCTAACTGCCTGAGAGGATGTGAGCTGCATCCTGAGGCAGAGTTCCGCCGAGCTCGGCAGCTTGCAGTTTCTTCTCTGCACTTTCCTGGCTGCCAGTTCGCGTACTCCATCCCCCTCAAACAGGGCCAGAGCTCTGGAGCCAAGCAGGAGCCTGGCCGGCGCTTTTGGCTTGCTATCAAGGCTCCCGCCACCAGAGGGTATGGCTCATAACATCTCCCCCTTTCTGTTTCATTGATTGGGTAGGGTGAATCAGTTGTAACTGAGTGCAACTGTACAGTGAGGGAAAAACAGAGGCCTGATCCCCTGTGCAAGTGGGGATATTGTAATGGGTTTATTTCCCATACCCATCCCAATGCCTTTTTTAGGGGAAAGGAGGCCTCTTCTCTATGACACCCGGCGACCATCTGTGTGCATAGAGGGGGTTATGGCATCAAACCTTTATGCAATCAGGCATGTTTTCAGGAAATCTCTCCACGTCCGTGGAACATTCCTTGTCGAGTGCCCACTCGACAACCTCAACTGATAATATGGCACTCTTTAATGCTCATGTTAGAAGCCCAGTAAATTCCAGGAACACCTACCCCAGTGCAAGGAGGCAAAGCCTAGATGGGGTGCAAAGGCTGTTTGTGGCTAAACAGTGAAGACACTATTCACCACTACTTGGAGATATGGATTCAGTTTTTCCTCAGCATAGATAACCACACTGCTGGACTAGCTCCCTGCTCCATGGCCATAAGTGCTTCGGTAATGAGAGCCTCATCACGTTTTTGTTGGGCTTTGAGCTTACAGACCAACCAGAGCATGAAAACTAAACCACAGCATAGGGCTGCACCAAAAAGGCCTACCCCCACCTACTCTTTAAAGAAAGAAAAGGCTGAAGAGATCCAGGAGTAAAGTCCTTCAGTCAGCGACAGGTCAATTTGTGTTGCGTTGATGTTCACAATCGCTGCTCTCAATAACTCCATGGTTTCCTCAAATCCTTCAGACCAGTTTCCTATAAGATATAAAGGCAATTTTCTAGACAAATTGGAAGCTCAAGTAAAATTTTCATATTGTACGCTAGTAATGCAAAGCACTCCAAGTTTTCTTTCACATCCCAATTGGGCCAATTGAAAGAGGATGTCTAATCGCTCTTCCACCAAATCAAGGCATTGGTTAACAACCATCAGCCCACCTTTTAACTGGGCTGTAGCAGATGCATGGGTATTCATAACCTCCATAACTGTAGCTGATATCTGGTTGAGTGTTGCACTTGTTTGTACAGATGAGGCCATGGCAATTCCAGCAGCAGTCGCAGCAGCGGCTGCAAGAGATATAGCCGTTACAATGGCTGCAGTAATTCCAAAGTCTCTTTTCTGTCGAAATAGAGACAAGGTAGAGGGGGTCTCCACTGGAACTGGAATCCATCGTGGAACTCTAGCAACCATGGCTCTAGACGCCCATTGGGCATCCCAGCACAGAGACATTTCACAAGTCTCATTGGTGCAGTCTATAAATGAATTATTTGAAAGAATAAACAAGAAAGGAGGATAAACACAGACAGGGGTAGGTAAAAAATCTGTCTGCTTAATCAGAGTTTTATTCACTCCAGTGATCAACTGAGTTGCATCTGTTACTTGTGGAGCCCGATCACCTTCCTGTTTAACCATGGTTCCATTAATAATTCCTGTGAAATATGTCCTTCCAGCTGCCCCGCCTTGAAGAAATACTAGGGAGTTAAGAGTAGTACAGCTACCATTAATTCCACAGAGTAGCCATTTGTGAAAAGGATTCATACTCTGGCCCTGTAAAAAAGGGCCTTCTCTCATTACCGTATTAGCTTTGGGGTCCAACATCATGTTGGGTGAGAAAGAGAAAGTCTTATTGGCATCTGCCCATCGTGTTATACGGGACTGACATTCAGACCAGGGCAGAATTCCTCCCTCATCTTCTACGCTACAAAGAGGGGAGACTTTGGGTTGATGGGGGTACTCCCCGTCTGAGAAGTTAGGTGGTAAAAATGTCCCATTTAGCCAAATAGCTGATTGCCAAAAGGGTTGTGAGAACTCAGTATGTTTATTGTTTTTCTTAATTGTCGTTTTTGCCCATTTTCTCTGGTCATAAAACCATCCCAAAGCCCTCCTCGAGGGAGGTATACAGTCTCCATTCTCAGATGTTTGAAAACAAAGAGAGCCTCGTTCTGGCAAGGAGCGAGTCTTGCCTAATGGGGCCCTTGTAGGGTCATATGGCATATAGGGCAGATCTAGAGTCTTATTTGTTGTGAAGAATTTAGGAAAAACTGCTGCACTATGTCTGACCGGCATAGGTTTTGGAAAAGCAGATAGAATAGCCCAACGATATTCTCCCCATATACTAGGAACCCAATTCTGGAGAATCATCGTGAGGACTGGAATTAACTTCCAAGGAATCCATTGGTTCATTTCCAGGTGTTAGGATCTTTCTTGTCAATCTCTCAGGTAACCAGAACGGGTTATCTTCTTCCTGTGGAAAAACACAAATAGCTCCCCTGGATCTTATTAATATAGGATCCGGGCCTTTCCATTGACCAGTCAAGACATCTTTCCATTTGACCATTTCTTTTGGCCTGTCAGGCTCTAAGCAATGACGGTCAGCCACCGTATGGCCTTGACTGTCCACATTTAGAAAATTAAGTGTGAACAGTGCTATAGAGACTGTTACTCGTGGCACTGAGGGTAGAGCTTCCTCGACTTCCCCTCTTTGTCTTATTAAATAAGACTTGAGAGTGCGATGAGCCCGTTCTACAATGCCTTGTCCTTGAGGGTTATAAGGGAGACCCGTCAGATGAGTCACTCCCATTTGGCGACAGAATTGTCCAAATTTTTGAGAAGTGTAAGCTGGTCCATTGTCAGTTTTAAGGACTTTAGGATTTCCCCAAGCACTCCATGCTTCGAGACAATGCTGAATAACATGGGCTGCCTTTTCTCCGGCTAATGGAGAAGCAAACATCACTCCAGAACAAGTATCAATAGAAACATGCAAATATTGCAATTTGCCAAAGGATGGGATGTGAGTAACATCCATTTGCCAGATCTGTAGTGGCCTGATTCCTCGACGGTTGATTCCAACATGAGGCACAGGTAAGAATTGACAGCAATTTTGACATTGAGTTACTATATCTCTAGCCTCTTTTCTAGTTATGTTAAATCGACGACGTAACGTCTCAGCTGTCACATGGAATCTTTTATGAAAGTCTTTAGCCAAATCTAATTTTGGCGAAAGGGCAATTGTAATCAACTTTGTGGCTCGATCTGCCAGGTCATTTCCACGGGACATGGGTCCCGGTAGGCCTGAGTGAGCCCTAATATGTGTAATAAAAATAGGGAATCTTCTATTAACTAAAACAAACTGAATCTTTTGAAAAACTTTTACAAGTTTACTGGATGTCTTAATTATTCCAGCCAATTCTAAAACTTTTACTGCATTTACCACATAACAGGAATCTGAAACAATATTTAAGGTACCTGGAAAAATTTCCAGAACCTCTAACACCACTAAACATTCCACAATTTGAGGTGAAGTTTCATGGTATTGTTTGGATGTAACTTTGTTATTAACCACATAGGCACCTACTCCTGTTTTTGACCCGTCTGTATAGACCACCACTCCATCTAGGAGTGGTTCCTGAGATATAATGCGTGGAAATACAATAGCTTGAGTTAAGGCAAATTGTAAAATGGGATGTTTGGGATAGTGATTATCTATCTGACCATTAAAGGAAGTGACCAACACTGCCCAAACATCAGAGGTAGCAGTTAATATTTGGACTTGATGGGCAGTATAAGGCAGTATTAAAACCCTAGGTTCCCTTCCAAAATGGGTAATGGCTGCTTTTAGTCCACGAAGGGCAAGCTGAGCAACTGCATCTGGATACCATTCAATAATCTTTGCAGGAGAGGCATTGGGATGAACCCATAACAAGGGCCCATCCTGCCACAACACAGCAGTTGGTAAGTGTCTAGTTTTAAAAACACATAAGTCAAAGGCTTTGGTTTCATCTATGCGTTTTAGCTGGGCATCTTGTAAGGCACTTTCTACCACTTGTAGAGCACGGCTTGCAGCCGGTGTTAAAGCTCTTGGTGAGGAAATATGAGCATCCCCTTCTAAAATATCAAACAAAGGTTTTAATTCAGCAGAGGGAATTTTTAAGAATGGTCTCAACCAATTTATATCACCCAATAATTTTTGAAAATCATTCAAAGTGTGTAAATGGTCTCTGCGAATCTCTAATTTCTGAGGAACTATTTTTTCTGGGTAAATAACTGTCCCCAGAAAAGAGCCAATTTCTGAAATTTGAACTTTCTCAGTAGCAATATGCAGGCCCCATTGTTCCAGGGTTTTTAGTAATAAAGGGTATGAGGTCTGCAAAATATCTAATTCCTTATGACACATGAGAATGTCATCCATGTAATGAGCCAGTAACAAAGAGGGAAATTGCTTCCTAATTGGCTCAAGGGCCATTTGTACATATAGCTGACATATAGTGGGGCTATTGGCCATGCCTTGAGGCAAAACTTTCCACTGATATCTTTTGTCTGGTTCAAAGTGATTAACAGCAGGTAAGGTAAATGCAAATCTTTGTCTATCTTGTGGGCATAAAGGAATGGAGAAAAAACAATCTTTAATGTCTATAATAATAATCCTCCATTGCTTAGGTAAAGCAGAAAGTAAAGGTAGGCCTCGTTGTACAGAGCCAAATAGCCGCATCTGTGCATTTATGGCCCTTAAATCATGGAGAAGTCTCCATTTACCTGACTTCTTTTTTATGACAAAAATAGGTGTATTCCAAGGAGAGGTAGAAGGCTCTAAATGACCAAGCTGTACTTGTTCTTTAATTAATCTTGTATCAGCTTCTAATTTCTCAGAGGATAGGGGCCATTGAGGAACCTATATGGTCTCCTCCGTAAGCCAGGGTATGGACATAGAACCCTCAATGGCAACTAGGGAAAACCCAAACCTTGTCTTCCTGTACTACTCTCTTGTGAGATTGGGCTTAACCTTCCTTGTTCTTTTCTGCCAAGGCCTTTTCCTTCCTTATATCCCATCTTTTTCATAATATCGATGGCTTGTTGAGAATACTCATTAGTTAATGTTAATCCTAGGTCTTGTAAGATGTCTCTTCCCCAGAGATTAACAGGGAGAGGAAGCACATAAGGTATAAAGCTTCCTGTTTGACCTTCTGGTGCCTGCCAAGTCAATGAGCGTGAACTGACTGCAGGGCTGGCTTCATATCCCAACCCTTGTAAGGAGTGGGATGATTGTGTAACAGGCCACGCCTTAGGCCACCAGTTGGAGGCAATAATACTTCTGTCAGCTCCTGTGTCCAGAATTCCGATAAAGTTCTTTCCCTCTATCATTAATTGTAAGGTGGGTCTAGTTTTAAGGTCAACTACCAAGTGAGCAAAGTCAGTTCCTGAAGAACCAAGTCCCTTGGCATCTCTAGACACCCCAGTGGACGGGAAACAATTATGTAAATTTGGAAAAACAACCAATTGAGCAATCCTATCTCCAAGAGAGATAGAAAATATACCTTGTGGACAAGAACAGAGAACTTGAAGTTCCCCAGTATAATCTTGGTCTATCACACCAGGATGAACCACAAGCCCTTTCAAGGTAAGAGAGGAGCAACCTAGAATGAGGCCAACACTTCCCTCAGGCAGGGGGCCTTTAAAATCAACTGTAATAGGTTGTACGCCCATATGAGGCATTAATAAGAATCGGGAGGTGGAGCAGAGGTCTAATCCTGTGGAGCCTCTTGTAGCTCTGTGGCTAGAAGTGTCCTCTGGTTGCTGATATGTGTCCCATATTTTTTGGGGCCCTGGGATCTGGGGCCCTGAAATCCGTTTTTTGGAATACTTTGATCTCTTCCCACTGGTGGGGAATCATGTTGAATAAGCTTTCCCTGAATATCTCTAACTGAGCGACACTCATTAGCCCAATGATAACCTTTTCTGCATTTTGTACAAAGCCCTGGAGTTCTTTTTTGTGTGGAAGCAGGACATTCTCATTTCAAATGACCTGGTTTGCCACAGTTATAGCAGACTTTACGGCTGCCAGGACTAGAGCAGTTTTGGCTTTGTAAGATAGCCGCTGCAAGGCCAGCATTAGTAAGAGGGCCTCCAAGTCCTCGGCAAACCTTTATCCAGTCTGTTAACCCTTTGTTTCTTCTAGGGGTAATGACTGCCTTGCATTCTGGTGAGGCATTTTCATACACCAGTTGTTCTATCAATAGTTTGACTTGCTCTGGGTCTCCAAAAATTCTGCCTGCTGTTTCTGTCATCCTAGCCACAAAGTCTGAGAATGGCTCTTGGGGGTCTTGTAATATTTTTGTTAGGTGTCCCCCGGCCTCACCTTTCTTGGAGAGGGCCTTCCATGCTTTAATAGCAGCAGCTGAAATTTGGCCATATGCTCCCCAGTCGTAATTTGTTTGGTTATTAACATACTGTCCTTGTCCTGTTAACAATTCAAATGTCCACTCTCTTTGATTGCCTTCTGTATTGGCATTGGCCCTTGCCTGTACTTGAGAAGCATCATGCCATAAGGCTTTCCATTCCATGTACTGTCCCATATTAGGGAGAGCAGCTTTTACTGTACTTTGCCAATCATTCGGAATCATAGCCATAGTGGCAAGTCTCTCAAGCTGCATTACTGTAAAATTAGCATCAACTCCGTATCTGTTAACTGATTCAGCAAGTTCCTTAATGGGACCATATTCTACCGGTGCATAGACTCGACCTCCTTCCGCAACCTCAAACACCGGAAAGGCCTGCAATAACTTTTTCTTATCTCCCTTTGACAGGAAGGAATATGAGCAGCACTTCTCCACATAAGGCTTCTCCACATAAGGTGGAGGGGCACTGGAAACAATGGGTTGGGGGAGGGCAACAGGCTGAGAAACCTTGCAGTCCCTATTTCCTGTTTTTTTCTGCTTTTGAGTTTGCAGAGGCAGCTGCTTATCATAGTAGGCTGTCTGTTTATCTGAGATTTCCTCCTCAGAGGAGCTGAGTTCCTCTAGCTCACAATTATCAATTCTCAAGGCTTTCAGTTCCTGTACCAGATACAGGGGTTTTCTTTCTGGAGCCTTGGTTCCCTCCCTACCTTTCTCTTCTAAGGTATGTCTTTCCCTATCTTTCTTCATATATATCTCACCCAAGGTGTTCTTCCCCTTATCTCTCTCTTCCGCAGACTGCGAGTCTTTGGAAGGGCCTGATGCTTCTGGTATACCTTTTTCCTTTTTTCTGCTAGCTCTCAATCTCTTATTCCACTCTGATTCTGACATGCTGTTCTGAAGGTCTTCTAGCACACCCTGGCCTGTCGCTATAGCCGGACTGCATTTCTCATCCAGTAGACATGACCTAACTAGCTTCCACAGTGGTCTAGTTCAAGGCATTAATTTCCCATTCTGCTGTTCTCTAAGCAAATCACCCTCCAGTTTGTCCCAGGAAGCAAGCATTAGTGACCCTGAGCAGATATACCAGGGAGCTATGCGATCCACTTCCTTTACAAACCTCTGCAAAGTCTTGGTGGGAACTTTTAATTCATGTTGCCTTAAGAGTGATTGAAGAGCCGTAACCACAGAATGTGAAGTTCCCGTGCTGCCCTCTTACGTACGAGAGGAGCGAACACACAGGGAGGGGCACTGCGGCTTATGTACATCCAACTAACCACACCCAATGGCTGCAATTTTCTTTTTTAAAAGTGTCCCGTTTAACAAGAATATTTGTGGAAGCAGAATGAAACCAAAAGGAACAGAATGAGTGCTACCAGAACAATAGTGAAGGCTTCAAGGGCTCCTGCTAGCTGAAGATAAAAATGCATGCCTTTCAGAGCTTACCTCGTCTTGTGGTTCTGAATCCTGCTCCGCAAAAGTGGAGGGCCCCCGTCTGTGGCACCAGCGGTGGTATGGCTTATCCCGGGTTTCTCGGCACCAGCTATAACCCGCACGTGCACGCTCTCGCCCGCGAAAGATGACACGCGCGTCAGGATCCTTCCACAACAATATTTATTTCATCAATGAGGAGAGAAGGGACGGGGACAGGCGGGGGTCTGTGGTGCCAGCTTATATAACCCTTAGCTTGTCGTGTTTATACCCAATTGGCTGTTAGCCAGTTTGCTCGTATCCTGCCCTGGTTTGGGCCGTGAGTTTGGCGTCTCTAACCGTAGCGCTTATCGTATGGAACTAGCTGCCTGAGAGGAAGTGGGCTGTATCCTGAGCAAGCTCAGCAGCTTGAAGTTTTCCTCTCTGCACTTCCCTAGCTGCCAGTTCGTGCGTACCATCCCCCTCAAACGGAGCCTGAGCTCCGGCGCGGCTCATAACAAGGACATTTCTGTGGTGTACAGTGGGAAGCACATCCATGTGGTGGATAGCGGGGAGGACCTCTTTGTGGTGGACAATGGGAAGGACATCCCTGTTTTGGACAGTGGAAAGCATATCCTTGTGGTACCTGGTGGTGAGAACGTCCCTGTTGTGCACAGGTGGATGTTCCTGCTCTACACGGTGAGAAGGATGTCATTTTGGTCAACAGTAGGAAGGATGTCTCTGTGATGAACAATGGTGAGAATGACACTGTGTTGGACAGTGATAAGAAGGTTACTTTTTAGACATAGGGGAGGACCATGCTAGGATGGACAGTGAGGAGGACGTCCCTGTGGTGTACAGTGTAAAGAATGTGCCTGCAGTGCACAATGGTGAGGATGTCTCTGTTGTGCATAGGAGGATGTCCCTGTGGTACACGGTGTTGAGGACATCCCTGTGGTGCACAGGAGGATGTTTCTTTGGTGCACAGAGGGGAGGATGTTGCTGTGGTAAACAGTGGGAAGGACATCACTGTGCTGGACATTGGTGAGGATGACTCTGTGGTGGACAGTGGTAGGAACACCCTTGTGGTACACAGCAGGACATTCCTGTGGTGGACAGTGAAGAGAACGTCCAGGTGTGGGACATTGGGGAGGACGTCCCAGTGGTGGATCGTGGGGAGGACATCTCTGTGTTGGACACTGTGTAGGATGTTCCTGTGGTGGACAGTGTGGAGGACATTTCTGTGGTGGACAGTGGGAAGGATGTCCCTGTGGTTGACAGTGGGGAGGACATCCCTGTTGTGGACAATTGGAAGGACATGTATTTTTTTGACAGTAGGTAGGACATTCCTTTGGTGGACTGTAGAAAATACTTCACTATGGTGGACAGTGGGAAGGACGTCCCACTGGTGGACTGTGGCGAGTACTTAACTGTGGTGGACTGTGGGTAGTACGTCCCTCTGGTGGACAGTGTATAGTACCTTTCTGTGGTGGACAGTAGGAAGACGTCTCAGTGGTGGGCAGTGGGGAGGACATCACGGTGGTGGACAGTGGGAAAGACATCCCAGTAGTGAACAGTGTGGAGGATATCCCTGTGGTAGACAGTTTGAGGACATCACTGTGGTTGACAGTGGGAAGGACATCCCTATGATTTACAGTGGAAAGGACTTCCCTGTGGTGGACAATGGAGAGTGTGTCCCTGTGGTCCACAGTGGTGGGGATATCACTGTTGTACACAGAAGGATGTCCCTGTTTTTCACAGTGAGGAGGACGCTCCTGTGGTGGAAGTTGGAAAGGACCTCCCTTTGGTGGATAGTGGAGAGGACCTTCCTGTGGTGGACAGTGGGAAGGAAGTCCCAGTTGTGGACAGTAGGAAGGGCATCACTGTGGTGGACAGTAGTTAGGACATCCCTTTTGTGGACAGTGGGAAGGAAGTCCCTGTGGTTGACAGTGGGGAGGATGTTCCTGCCATAGACTGTTTGCCAGATGTTTCTGTGGTGGACAGTGGGAAGGACACCCCTTTGGTGTACAGTGGGAAGGGCGTCCCTTTGTTGGACAATGACAAGGATGTCACTTTGAAAGACAGCGGGAAGGACGTCTCTATGGTGGACAGTAGAAAAAACATCCCTGTTTTGGACTGTGGGGAGGATATCCCTGTGGTGGACTCATGGGGAGGACCTTCCTCAGGTTGACTGTGGGTAGGTATTCCTGTGGTGGACAGTGGCTAGGACCTCTCTTGGAGGACATTGGGAAGGACATCCCTGTTGTGGACAGTGGGGAGGAAGTCCCTGTTGTGGACAGTGGGAAGGACTTCCCTATGTTGGACAGTGGGAAGAATGTACCATTGGTTTACAGTGAAAAGGACGTTTGTGTTGTGGAAAGTGGATAGGATGTTTCTGTTGTGAAGAGTGGAATGGACAGCTCAGTTATGGACAGTGGGTAGGAGGTTTCTCTATTGGCCATTTGAAAGAATGTCCCTGTGGTGGACAGTGAAGAGCATATCCCTGTAGTGGACAGTAGGAAGGATGTTCCTGTAGTGGACAGTGGGAAGGACCTCAATTTGGTGGACAGTGGGAAGGACGTCCATGTTGTGGACAGATGTCCCTGATATGGACAGTGGGGATGACATCCCTGTGGTGGATATTGGGAAGGAGGTTTCTGTGGAGGACAGTGGATAGGAAAACACTGTGGTGGGCAGTGGGTAGGAAGTCCCTGTGGTAAAAACCATGGAAGATATTTCTCTGGTGGAAAGTGGAAAGAACGTCACTGTGGTGGACAGGAGGGTGGACCTCTCTTGGTTGGAGAGGGAAAGATGTCCCTGTGGTGGAGAGTGGTGAGGACCTCCCTGTGGTGGATAGTGGGAAGGATGTTTCTGTGGTGGACAGTGGGCAGGATTTCAGTGTTTTGGACAGTGGGAAAGACGTTCCTGTGGTGGACATTGGAGATTACCTATTTGTGATGGACAGTTGGAAGGACATCCCTGGGGTCGACAGTGGGAAGGACCTCTCTGTGGTTGACAATGTGAAGGACATTTTTATTGTGAACTGGAGGATGTCCCTGTAGTGCATAGTTGTGAAGACATCCCTGTTGTGCACTGTAAGATTTCCCTTTGGTGCACAATCTGAGGATGTCCATGTGGTGGACAGTGGGAAGGATGTCACTTTGGTGGACAGAGGGAAGGTCATCCCTATTGTGGACAGTGAATAGGACGTTTCTGTGATGGACTTTGCAGAGGACCACTCTGTGGTAGACAGTGTGTAGGAAGTCCCTGTTGTAGACAGTGGGGAGGACCTCCCTCTGGTGGACAGTGGGGAGGAAGTCCCTGTGGTGGACAGCAGGGATGATGTACCTGTGGTGTACAGTGTGTAGATCATCACTTTGGTGGACAGTGGGAACAACATCCCTTTGGTGGACAGTGGGAAGGACGTACCCGTGGTGGACACTAAAGGGGACCTCCCTGTGGTAGGCAGTGGAAAGGACTGTGTTTCTCTTGTGGACAGCAGGGAGGACCTCTCTCAAGTTGACTGTGGGAATGAGGTGTCTGTGGTGGACAGTGGGAAGAACGTCCATGTGGTTGACAGTTGGGAGGATATCCCTGTGGTGGAAGGTGGTGTGGACCTCCCTGTTGTGGACAGTGGGGAGTACGTACGCATAGTAGACAGTATGAAGGATGTACCCGTGGTAGACAGCATGGAGGAAGACACTGTTGTGGAAAGTTGGAAAGACATCCCTGTTGTGGACAGTTGGGAGGATGTCCCTGTGATGGACAGTGGGGAGGACTTCCCTGTGGTGGACAGTAGGGAGGATGTCCCTTTGTTGGACAGCAGAAAGGATATCCCTGTGGTAGACAGTAAGGAGGACACCCCTGTGGTGGAAGTTGGAAAGGACATCTCTGTGTTGGACAGTGGGGAGGACATCACTGTGGAGGACAGTAGAGAGGACATTTCTGTGGTGAACAGTGGGAAGTATGTCCCTGTGGTGGACAGTGGGGAGGATGTCCCTGTTGTGTACAGTGGGAAGGATGTCCCTGTGCTGGACAGTGTGTTGATCATCCCTTTGTTGGACAGTGGAAAGGACGTCCTCATGGTGGATAGTGGAGATGATCTTTCTGTGATGGACAGAGGTTAGGACGTCACTGTGATGGACAGTGGTGACCATGTCCCTGTGGTGGATATAAGTGAGGATGTTTCTGCGGTGCATAGGAAAACATCCCTTTGGTGGACCATGGGAAGTATGTCCCTGTATTGGAGACTGTGTAGGACATCTCTGGGGTGGACAGTGGTGAGGATGTCCCTGGCATGCACCAGAGGATGTTCCTGTGGTGCACAGCAGTAAGAATATCCCTGTTTTGCACAGGAGGATGTACTTGTGGTGCACAGTGGAGAGGATGTCCCTATGATGGAGAGTTGGGAGAACGTCCCTCTTGTGAACACTGGGAATGACATTTCTTTGGTGGACAGGAGGAAGGACGTCCCTCTGGTGGACAGTGGGGAGAACCTCCCTCTGGTGGACAGTGGGAAGTAAGTCCCTCTGGTGGACAGTGGAGAGGATCTTCCTGTGGTGAACAGTGTGTAGATTGTCCCTTTGGTGGACAATGAGAAGGACTTTTTTTTTGGTACACTGTGGGGAGGATATCCTTGTGGTGGACTGTGGATAGGACCTCCCTAGGTGGACAGTGGGTATGTTGTCCCTGTGGTGGACAGCAGGGAGGAACTTTCTGGAGTGGACAGTGGGGAGGACGTCGCTGTGGGGAACAGTGGGAAGGACATACCTGTGGTGAACAGTAGGGAGGATGTTTCTGTGCTGGAAAGTGGGAAAAACTTCCTTGTGGTGGACAGTGGGAAAGATGTCCCTTTGGTGGACAATGAAAATAATGTCCCTGTGGTCCACAGTGGTGAGGATGTTTTTGTGGTGAACAGGGGGAAGGACGTTCATGTAATGGACACTGGGTAGATCATCTCTTTGGTGGGCAGTGGGAAGGATGTCCCTGTGGTGGACCGTGGAGAGGACATTCTTGATTGGCTGTTTGCCCATTACTCATACTATGTCCTGTGTGGGTCAGCGTGTCCTTAACCCTGGTGCTTACGTATGGAGCTATCCTCCTGAGATGGATGTGAGCTGCATCCTGAGGCGGAGCCGCCAGCAAACTGGAAACCAGCAGTTTGTCTCTCTGCACTCTCCTGGCTGCCAGTTTTCGCGCGCTCCATCCCCCACAGCCAGGGCCAGAGACCAGGAGCCAAGGAGCTTGGCTGGCACGGTTCTGCTGGTGGCTTGCTATTAAGGCTTTTGCCACCAGAGGCGCAGCTCACTACAGGGGAGGATAGCCCTGTGGTGGACAGTTTGGAGAACGTCCCTCTTGTGAACTGTGGAAAGGATGTCCCCTTGGTGGACAGTGGGGAAGACGTCCCTGCGGTAGACAGTGGGGAGGACCTCCCTCTAAAGAACACTGGGGAGGATGTCATTGTGGTGGACCATGGGAAGGATATTTCTATGTTGTACAGTGTGTAGATTATCCCTTTGGTGAATAGTGGGAAGGACGTCCCTTTGGAGGACAGTGGGGAGGACATCATTGTGGTGGACAGTGGAGAGGACCTCCCTGTGGTGGAAAGTGTGCATGACGTCCCTATGCTGGACAGTGGGAAGGACCTCTCTGGAGTGGACAGTGAAGAGGAAGTTCCTGTGGGGAACAGTGGGAAGGACATACCTGTGGTGAACAGTAGGGAAGATGTTTCTGTGCTGGACAGAGGAAAAACGTCCTTGTGGTGGACAGTGTGAAAGTCATCCCTTTGGTGGACAATGGAACGGTTGTCACTGTGGTCCACAGTGGTGAGGATTTCCCTGTTGTACACAGAAGTATGTCCTTGTGGTGCACTGTGGGAAGGATGTCCCTGTGGTGAACAGAGGAAAAGACGTTACTGTGCTGGACATTGGTGAGGACGACCCTGTGGGAAACAGTGGTAAGGATGTCACTGTGGTGGAAAATGGGAAGGAACTCCCTCTGGTGGACAGTGGGAAGGATGTCCTTGTAATGAACCGTGGGAAGGACGTGCCTGTTGTGGACAGTTGGGAGGACATCCCTATGATGGACCATGGGATGTACATCATTTCGGTGGACAGTGGGAAAGGTGTCACTGTGGTGGACATTGAGAAGGACATCACTGTAGCAGACAGTTGGGACATCACAGGGACAGTTATGGTGTATGTCTCTGTGATGGACAGTTTGGAGTACATACCTGTGTTTGAAAGTGGGAAGGACATCTTTTTGGTGGACAGTGAAAAGGATTTCCCAGTGGTGAACAGTGGGTAGGACCTCTCTGTGCTGGACAGTGGGAAGAATATCCTTGTTGTGAGAGTAGGGAGGACATCCCTGTTGTGATCAGTGGGAAAGATGTCCCTGTTGTGGACAGTTGGGAAGATGACCCTTTGGTGGACAGTGGGAAGGACATCACTTTGGTGGACAGTGGAAAGGACATCCCTGTGGTGGACAGTGTGAAGGTCGTTCCTTTGGTGGCCAGTGGGTAGACCTCTCTGTAGTGGACAGTGGGAAGAACATCCCTGTGATGAACAGCGGGGAAGAAATCTCTGTGGTGGACTGTGGGAACTACATACCAGTGGTAAAACGTGATGATTATGTCCCTGTGGTAGACAGTGGAGAGGACATTTATGTTGTGGACAGTGGGAAGGATGTCACTGTGTTGGACACTGGAAAGGACGTTCCTGTGGTGGACAGTGAGGAGGATGTGCCTGTGGTGTTCAGTTGGGAGGACGTCCCTGTGGTGTAAAGTAGGAAGGACTTCCCTTTGGTGGACAGTGGAAAAACGTCCCTGTGTTAAACTGTGGTGAGGACATCTTTGTGGTGGAAGGTGGGGAAGACCTCCCTGTGGAAGATAGTGGGTACGGCTTCCCTGTTGTGGACAGTGGGAAGGATGTCCCTGTGGTGGACAGTGGAAAGGAAGTCTTTGGTGGACCATGGGAAAGATATCCCTCTGGTGGACAGTGATAAGGACGTTTCTGTGGTGGATATTTGAAAGGATGTCACTGTGGTGGACAGTGGATAGGACCTTCCTGTGGTGGACAGTGGGAAGGAAGTTCCAGTGGTGGACAGTTTGGAGGACATCCCTGTGTTGGACAGTGATAAGAACGTTTCTGTGGTGGACAGTTGAAAGGATGTCACTGTGGTGGACAGTGGAGAGGAACTTCCTGTGGTGGACAGTCGGAAGGAAGTCCCAGTGGTGGAAAGTGGGGAGGACGTTCCTGTGGTGAACAATGGAGAGGACCTCCCTGTGGTGGACAGTGGGGAGGACGGCACTGTGATGGACACTGGTTAGGATGTCTTTGTTGTGGTCAGTGGGAAGGACATCCCTGTGGTGGACTGTGGGGAGGATGTCCTTGTGGTGTACACTTTGGTGGATGTCCCTGTGGTGGACAGAGGGAAGGACATCCCTTTGTTAAACAATGGGAAGGAGGTCCTTGTGGTGGACAGAGGAAAGTTCATCTCATTGGTGGACAGTAGGAAGGACGTCCCTATGGTTGACTGTGAAAAGGATGACTCTGTGGTGAACAGTGGCGAGGACGTCACCGTGGTGGACTGTGTAGGGGATGTCCCAGTAGTTGACAGTGGGTAGGATGTCCCTGTGGTAGACAGTGGGTAGGAACTTTCTGTGATGGACAGTGGGAAGGACATTTCTGTGGTGGATAGTGGGTAGGACATCTTTTGTGGTTGACTGTGAGGACATCCCTGTTGTGAACAGTGTGAAGGACATCCCTATGGAGGACAATGGAAAGGATATCCCTGTGGTGGACAGTGGTAAGGATGTCCCTGTCATGGAAAGTGCATAGAACATCCCTGGTGTGGACAGTGGTAAGGATGTTTCCAGTGTGCACAGGAGGATATTCCTGTTGTGCACAGAGTTAAGGACAACCCTGTTATGCACAGGAGAATGTTTTGCGGAGCACAGTTGGGAGGATATCCCTTTGGTGAACAGTGGAAAAAACGTCACTTTGGTGCACAGTTGGGAGGACGTCCCTGTGGTGGACAATGGGAAGAACGTCCTTTGGTGGACAGTGGGAAGAATATCGCTTTGGTGGACAGTGGAGGGGACATTTCTGTCATGGACATTTTTGTGGTAGAGAGTGGGTAGGAAGTCTCTGTGGTGGACAGTGGGGAGGACATCCCTCTTTTGGACTGTGGGGAGGAAATTTATTTGGAAGATTGTGGGAAGGATGTCCCTGTGGTGGAGAGCAAGGAGGATCTCTCTTTGGAGGACAGTGGGAAAGACGTCCCTGTTTCGGACAGTGATGAGATGATTCTATGGTGGACAGTATAAAGGATGTCACTGTGGTGGACAGTGGGGATTATGTCTCTGTGGTGGAGAGTTGTGAGGGCATCCCTGTGGTGGATAGTGGGAAGGATGTTCCTGTGGTGGATAGTGGAAAGGACGTCCCTGTGCTGGACAGTGTAGAGGAAATTTTTGTTTTGGACCATGGGAAAGATGTCCCTGTGTTGGGCAGTGAGTGGGAAGGACGTCCCTGTTGTGGAGAGTGAGGAGGATGTCCCCCATGGTTTTCAGTTCGGAGGACACCCCTGTGGTGGACAGTGGGAAGGACATCCTTTTGGTCGACAGTGGAGAGGACCACCCTGTGGTGGACACTGGGAAGGATGGCACTCTGGTGGACAGTGGTTAGGGTGTCCATGTTTTGGTCAGTGGGAAGGACGTCACTGTGGTGGACAGTGGGAAGGATGTCATTGTGGTGTACACTTTAGCAGATGTCCTTGTTGTGGATAGAGGGAAGGACATCCCTTTGTTGGACAATGGGAAAAGGTCCTTGTGGTGGACAGTGGGAAGTACGTCTTGTTGGTGAACAGTCAGAAGGATGTCCCTATGGTTGACTGTGAAAAGGATGACCCTGTGATGAACAGTAGCGAGGACGTCCCTGTGGTGGACAGTGGGTAGAACTTCTCTGTGATTTACCATGGGAAGGACTTCCCTGTGGTGAACAGTGGGGAGGATGTCCCTGTTGTGGACAGTTAGAAGGACTTCCCTGTTGTGGACAGTCAGGAAGAAGTCACTGTGGTGCCCAGTTGTGAGGATGTCCCTGTGGTGGACAATTGGAAGGACATCCTTTGGTGGATAGTGGGAAAGATTTCTCTTTGATGGACAGCTGAGTGGACGTTTTTGTGGTGGACAGTGGGGAGGACTTCCTTGTGGTAGACAGTGGGTAAGAATTTCCTGTGGTGGACAGTGGGGAGAACATCCCTTTTTTGGACAGTGGGGAGGACGTTTTTTGGAAGACTGTGTAAAGAATGTCCCTGTGGTGGAGAGCGAGAAGGACCTCTCTGTGGAGGACAGTGGGAAAGATGTCCCTGTGGTGGACAGTGGTGAGATGATTCTGTGGTGGACAGTATAAAGGACGTCACTGTGGTGGACAGTGGGGAGCATGTAACTCTTGTGGATAGTGTGAAAAACTTCCCTGTGGTGGACAGTGGGGATTATGTCCATGAGGTGGAGAGTTGCGAGGACGTCTCTGGTGGACAGTGGGAAGGACATCCCTTTACTAGACAGTGGGAAGAGCGTTTCTGTGGTTCACAGTGGAGAGGACATTTTTGTTGTAGACAGTGGGAAGGAAGCCCCAGTGGAGGACAGTGGGGAGGACATCCCTGTTGTGAACAGTGAAGAAAATCTCCCTCTGGTGGACAGTGGGAAGGATGTCACTGTTTTGGACATTGGGAAGGACCTCTCTGGAGTGGACAGTGGGGAGGACATCCCTGTGGGGAACAGTAGGGAGGATGTTTCTGTGCTGGTCAGTGGTTAAAACATCCCTGTGGTGGACATTGGGAGTACATCCCACTCGTGGAATGTGGAAAGGATGTCCCTGTGGTCCACAGTGGTGAGGATGTCCTTGTTGTACAAAGAAGGATGTCCCTGTGGTGCACTGTGGGGAGGATGTCCCTTTGGTGGACAGAGGAAAGAACGTCACTGTGCTGGAAATTGGTGAGGATGACCCTTTGGTGGACAGTGAGAAAAACATCGCTGTGGAGGACAGTGGGGATTATGTCCCTTTGTTGGACAGATTGGAGTACTTCCCTGTAGTTGACAGTGGGAAGGACAACCCTTTGGTGGACAGTGGAAAGGATGTCCTTCTGGTGGACTGTGGGGAGAACATCTTTGTGGTGGACAGTGGAAAGAATGTCCCAGTTGTGGAGAGTGGGAAGGACATCCATGTTGTTAATGGTGAGAAAGACGTAACTGTTGTGGACAGTTGGGAGGAAGTCCCTGTGGTGGACAGTAGGAAGGTCATTTCTGTGGTTGACAGTGGGAAGGACGTCCCTTTGGTGAACATTGGGAAGGAAGTCCTTTGGTGGATAGTGGGAAGGATGTCTTTTTGGTGGACAGTTGAGACGATGTTTCCGTGGTGGACAGTGGGTAGGACTTCATTGTGGTAGACAGTGGGTAGGAAGTCCCTGTGGTGGACAGTGGAGAAGACATCCCTTTTTTGGACAGTTGGGAGGACGTTTCTTTGGAAGACTATGGGAAGGATGTCCCTGTGGTGGAAAGTGAGAAGGATCTCTTTTTGAGGGACAGTGGGGAAGATGTTCCTGTGGTGGACAGTGGTGAGATGATCCTGTGGTGGACAGTATATAGGACATCACTTTGATGGACAGAATTAAGGTCTAACATGTGGTTGACAGTGGGGATTATGTCTCTTTGGTGGAGAGTTCTGAGGATGTCTCTGTGGTTGACAATGGGAAGGATGTCCTTTTTGTGGACAGTGGAAAGTATTTCCCAGTAGTGCACCATAGTGAGGACATCCCTATTGTGCACAGGAGAATGTCCCTATGGTTAACAGGGGGAGGATTTCCCTGTGGTGAATAGTGGGAAGGACGTCACTGTGCAGGATATTGGTGAGGACAACTCTGTGGTGGACAGTGGTAAGGAAGTCCCTGTGGTGAACAGGGGAAAGGAACTCCCTCTACTGTACAGTGGGGAGATTATCCCTGTGGTGGACAGTGGGAATAATGTCACTGTGGTGGACAGTAGGGAGGCAATCCAATTGGTGGACAATTGTAAGGATGTCCCTGTGGTGGGCAGTGCAAAAAACTTCTTTTCCTTGGACAGTGGGGAGGACCTCCCTGTTGTGTAGTGTGTGGAGGAGGTCTCTGTGGTGGACAGTGAAAAGGACGTCCCTATAGTCAACAGTGGAGAGGACCTTCCTGAGGTGTACAGTGGTAAGGCAGTCCTAGTGGTGGACACTGGTTAGAATGTCACTGTGTTGGACTGTTGGGAGGATGTCCCTGCAGTGAACAGTGGGAAGTACTTCGCTGTTCTTGACAGTGGGAAGGACAGCCCTGTGGTTGACAGTGGGAGGATGTCCCTGTGGTGGACAGTTGGGAGGACGTCCCTCTGGTGGACAGTGGTAAGGACATCACTTTGGTGGACAGTGAAAAGGGCATCCCTGTGGTGGACAGTGGAAAGGACATCCCTGTGGTCGACAGTGGAGTAGACCTTCCTGTGGTGGACAGTGGGAAGAAATCCCAGCGGTGGACATTGGTTAGGACGTCATTTTGGTGGACAGTGGGGAGGATGTTTCTGTGGTGTACAGTGGGAAGGATGTCCTTGTAGTGTACAGTGGGGAGGATGTCGCTGTGGTGGATAGTGGGTAGGTGTGGTGGACAGTGGGAAGGAGGTACCTGTGGTTTACAGTTGGGAGAACATCCCTGTAGTGGACAGTGAGAACGAAGTCCCTTTGGTGGAAAGTGGGAAGGATGACCCTTTGGTGGACCATGGGGAGGTCCTCCCTCTGATGGACAGTGGGGAGGAGTTTCTTGTGGTGGACTCTGGGAAGGACGTCACTGTGGTGAACAATAGGGAGGACCTTTCTGTGGTGGACAGTTGGAAGGAGTTCCTTGTGGTGGACTGTGGGGAGGATGTCTCTGTGGTGGACAGTTTGGAGGATGTCACTGTTGTTGACAGTGTGAAAAACATCCCTTTGGTTGACAGTTGAATGGATGTCGCTGTGTTGGACAGTGAGAAGGACTTCTCTGGTGGACAGTGGGAAGGACATCCCTGTTGTGGACAGTGGAAAGGATGTCCCTTTTGTCCACAGTGGTGCGGATGTCCCTGGTTTGCACAGAAAGATGTCACTGGGTTGCACAGTGGGATGGATGTTCTTGTGGTGAAGAGTGGGAAGGACGTCCCTGTGGTGTACTGTGGGGGGACAATCTCCCTGTGGTTGACAGTGGGTAGGAGTTCTCTGTGTTGTACAGTTGAAAGGATGTCCCTGTGGTGGACAATGGGGAGGATGTCCCTTTTGTGGACAGTGGGGAGGATGTTTCTTTGGTGGAGAGCATGGAGGATCTCTCTGTAGAGGACAGTCGGACAGACAAACTTGTGGTGAACAGTGATGAGATGTTTCTCTGGTGGACAGTAAAAAAAATGTCTCTGTGGTGGACAGTTGAGAGGACCTTCCTGTGGTTGACAGTGGGAAGGATGTCCCTGTGGTGGACATTGATGAGGACGACCATGTGGTGGACAGTGGCGAGGATATTCCTATGGTGGACAGTGTTAAGGTTGTCCTTGTGGTACACAGGAGGATGTCCCTGGGGTGGACATTGAGAAAATCCTCCCTCTGGTGAACAGTGGGTAGGATGTCCTTGTAGTAAACAGTGGGGAGGATGTCATTGTGGTGGACAGTTAGAAGGAAGTTCCTGTGGTAGACAGTGGGGAGAACAGCCCTGTGGTGTACAGTGGGGAGGGCATATTTGTGGTGGACATTGGTGAGGATGTTTCTTTGTTGCACAGGAGAACGTCCCTTTGGTGGACCGTGAGAAGTATGTCCCTGTAGTGGAGAGTGTGTAGGACATCTCTGGAGTGGACAGTGGTAAGGAGGTCCCTGGTGTGCACAGGAGGATGTCCATGTGGTGCACACTGGGGAGGATGTCCCTGTGGTGAACAGTGTGTAGGACTGCTCTGTGGTGGACAGTGGGGGGACATCTCTGAGGTGGAATGTGGGAAGGATGTCAGTCTAGTGGACAGTGGAGAGGACATCCCTGTGGTAAACAGTGGGAAGAATGACACTTTGGTGGACAGTGGGGATTACCTCCCTGTGGTAGACAGTAGATAGGATGTCTTTTTGGTGGAGAGTGTGGAAGATGTCCTTGTTTTCGACAATGGAGAGAAAATTTCTGTGGTGGAAAGTTTAAGGACGTCCCTGTGGTGGACAGCGTGGAGGACCTTTCTCTGGTGGACATTGGGAACGAGGTCCCTGTGATGGACAGTGATAAAAACATTTCTGTGGTGTACATTGGAAAGGACATCCCTGTGGTGGACAGTGGAAAGGACCTTCCTGTGGAGGACAGTGGGAAGGAAGTCCCTGTGTTGGACAGTGGAGAGAAACTCTCTGTAATGGACAGTGGGAAGGATGTCCCTCTTGTGGACAGTGGATTACCTCCCTGTGGTAGACCATGGTTAGTACATCCCTATGGTGGACAGCGGAGAGGACGTCCCTGTTTGAAACTGGGAAGGACATTTATTTGGTAGATAGTTTGAAGGACATCTCTGAGGTGGACAGCGGGGAGGAATTCTTTGTGGTGGACAGTGATGAAGAAATTTCTATGGTGGACAGTGGAGAAGACCATCTTGTGGTGGACAGTGGAGAGGACATCACTGTGGTGGACAGCGGGAAGGATGTTTCTGTGTTGGACAGTGGAGACGACATCCCTGTAGTGGACAGTGGTCAGGATTTACCTGTGGTTGACAGTATGAAGAATGTCCCTGTCGTGGACAGTGAGAAGGATGTCTCATTGGTGGACCGTGGGTAGGACATCCCTGTGGTAGACAGGGCAGAGGATGTCCCTGTGATGAACAGTGGGGATGATGTCTCTGTTGTGGACAGTTTGAAGGACACCTGTGTCCTTTACACTGGGAGGGACATATCTTCGTTGGACAGTGGAAAGGATGTCCCTTTGGTGATCAGTGGTGAGGATGTCCCTGTGGAGGACAGTTGGGAGAACTTCCCTGTTTTGGACAGTGGGGAGCACGTCCCTGTGGTGGACATTGGGGAGGATGTTTCTGTGGTGGACAGTCGGAGGACCACACTGTGATGGAGAGTGTGAAGGACATTACTTTGGTGTACAGTGGGGAAGACTTTACTGTGGTGTACAGTGGGAGGACCTCCTTCTAGTAGACAGTGGGGAGAATGTCCCTGTGGTTTACAGTGGGGAGGATGTCTCTGTGGTGGACAGTGGGATGGACCTCTCTGTTGTGGACAGTGGGGAGGTCATTTTTGTGGTAGACAGTAATAAGGTCATCCCTGTGGTGTACAGCAGGGAAGACCTATCTGTGTTGGACAGTAAAATGCTGACACTGTGGTAGACAGTGGGGAGGATGTCCCTCTGGTGGAAAGTAGGTAGTATGTCTCTGTAGTTGACTGTTGGAAGGATGTAAATTTGGTAGACAATATTAAGGATGTCTATGTGGAGGACAGTGGGGAGGACATCCCACTGGTGGACCGTGGAAAGGACATTCTTGTGGTGGACAGTGGTGGGGAAGTTTCTGTGGTAGACAGTGGGGAGGACCACACTGTGGTGGAGGGGAGGATGTTCTTGTGATGGACAGTGGGGAGGACATCCCTGTATTGGACATAAGTTAGGACATCCCTGTTGTGGACAGTGTTCAAGACGTTTCTGTGGTGGAAATTGGGAAGGACATCCCTATTGTGGATAGTGGAGAGGATCTGCCTGTTGGGGATAGCGTGAAGGTTGTTTCTGTGGTGGATAGTGGAAAGGACATTAATGTTTTAGATAGTGAGAAAGACATCCCTGTGGTGGACATTGGGGTTGACCTACTTGTGGTGGACAGTTGCAAGGACATCCCTGTGGTGGACAGTGGGAGGATGTCCCTTTGGTGGACAGTGGGAAGGACATCCCTTTGGTGAACAGTGGAGAGGATATTTCTGTAGTGGACAGTGGGAAGGAAGTTTCTTTTGTGCACAGGACAATGTCCCTGTGGTGCACAGTGGGGAGATCACCCCTGTTTTGAACAGTGGAAAGGACATACATGTGGTGGACAATGGGGAGGACTTTTCTGTTGTGGACAGTTGGTAAGACGTCCCTGTGGTGGACAGAGGGAAAGATGTCCCTGTCATGGACAGTGGGAAGGATGTAACTGTGGTGGACAGTGCAATGGTCATCTCTGTGGTGGACAGTGGGGAGGATGACCCTGTTGTGGACAGTGGGAAGAATGTTCATTTGTTGGACATTCGGATAAAAGTCTATTTGTGGACAGTAGAAAATACATCCCTGTGGTGGACAGGTGAAAAGATATTTCTCTGGTGGATTGTGGGGAGGACCTCCCTGTGCTTCAGAGTGGGTAGGATGTCCCTGTGGTGGACAGTCTGTAGGACCTCTCTGTGGAGGACAGTGGGAAGGACGTCCCTGAGGTGGACAGTGGAAAGGACGTACCTGTTGTGGACAGTGAAAAGGACATTCCTGTGTTTGACAGTGTCGAGGATGTCCCTGTGGAGGACAGTGTGTAAGACTTCTCAGTGGTGGACATTGAGAAGTATGTCCCTGTGTTGGACAGTGGGGAGGATGTACCTGTTGTAGACAATTGGAAGGACATCACTGTGGTGGACCGTGGTGAGGGTGTCCCTGTGGTGGAAAGTGAGTAGAATGTCTCTGTGGTGACATTTGGGAGGATGTCCCTTTTGTGGACAGTGGGAAGAATGTCACTGTGGTGGACAGTGGGGAGGACGTTTCTGTAGTGTACAGTGGGTAGTACCTCCCTGTGGTAGACAGTGAAAGGATGTAACTGTGGTGCACAGTGGTGAGGACATCCCTGTTGTGCACAGCAGGATGTCTCTGTGTTGAACAGTGGGGAGGATGCTCCTATAATGAACAGTGGGAAGGAGATCACTGCGCTGGACATTGGTTAGGACATCCCTGTGGTGGACAGTGGTAAGCACGTACTTGTGGCACACATGAGGTCTTCACTGTGGTGGACAGTGAGGAGGACCTCCCTTTGATGGATAGTGTGGAGGATGTCTCTGTTGTGGACAGTGGTGAGGACGTCCCAGGTGTGGTCAGTGGGGAGTATGTTTTTGTTGTGGACAGTTGGAAGGACACTCCCTGTGGTAAACAGTGTGAAGGACGTCCCTGTGTTAGACAGTTGGAAGGACCTCCTGTCATGAAAACTGGAGAGGACGTCTCTGTGGTGGAAAGTGGGAAAGATGTCCCTGTGCTGGACAGTGATGAGGACGTTTCTGTGATGGACAGTGGAAAAAATGTCCCTGATGTAGACAGTAGAGAGGACCTTCCTTGGTAGAAAGTTGGAAGGACATCCCTGTTGTGGACAGTGGGGACGACATCCTTGTGGTAGACAATGAAGAGCACATCCCTGTAGTGCACAGTGGGGAGGTTGTCCCTGTGGTGGACAGTGGGAAGTACGTCACTTTGTTGGACAGTGAAAAGAATGTCCGTGTGATGGACAGTGTGAAGGTTGTCCCTGTGGTGGACATTGTGGAGGATGTTACTGTTGTGGACAGTTGGAAGGTCACTCCCTGTGGTAAACAGTGTGAAGGACGTCCCTGTGGTGGACAGTTGGGAGGACATCTTGTTTTGGATAGAAGGGAGGACGTCCCTGTGTTGGACAGTTGGAAGGATGTCCCTGTGGTGGACAGTGGGAAGGACATCCCTTTGGTGAACAGCAGGCAGGATGTCCCTCTGGTGGACAGAGGGGAGGACCTCACTGTGGTGAACAGTAGGAAAGACGTCCCTGTGGTGGACAGAGTCGAGAGGACATCACTGAGGTGGACAGTGGGATGGATGTACCTGTGATGGACAGTGGAGAGGAATTCTCTGTAGTGAACCGTGAGGAGGACATTCCTATAGTTTACAGTGCGGAGGACATCTGTGTGGTGTTCAGTGGGGAGGAAGTCCTGTGGTGGACAGTGGAGAGAATTTCACTGTAGTGGAATGTGGGGAGGATGTTTTGTGGACAGTTGGGCGTAAGTTTCTGTGGTGCAGTGGAGAACTTCCCTGTGGTGGATAGTGGGAAGGATTTCCATATGGTGTTGAGTGCGGAGGACATCTCTGTGTTGGACATTGGTCATCCCTGTTGTGCACAGGACGATGTCCTTGGGGAGCACAGTTCTGAGGATGTCAATGTGGTGGACAGTGGAAAGAATGTCCCTGTGGAGCACAGTGGTGAGGACGTCCCTGTTGTTCACAGTAGGATGTCTGTGTGGTGCGCAGTGGAGAGGATATACCATTCATTAACAGTGGGAAGAATGTCATTGTGCTGGATATTGTTGAGGACGTTTCTGTGATGGACAGTGGTAAGAACATTCTTGTGGTATACAGGAGGATGAACCTGTGGTGGCAAGTGGGAAAAACTTCCCTGTGGTGTCCAGTGGGGTATATATCTCTGTGGTGAATAGTGGGAAGAATGTACCTATTGTGGGCTGTGAAGAAAACATCCCTGTGGTGGACAGTGGGAGCAATGTCCCTGTGGTAAACATTAGGGAGGTTGTCCTTATGGAGGACAGTGTAAAGGACGTGCCAGTGGTGGACAGTGGGGAGGACATTCCTGTGTTGGACAGTGGGTAGGACATAACTGTGATGAATGGTGGGGAGGACATCCTTGTTGTGGACAGAGGGAATGACATTTTTGTGGTGGAGATTGCAAAGAACATCCCTTTGGTGGACAGCAGGGAGGACCTCTCTGTTATGGACTGTATGAAGGACGTCCTTGTGGTGGACAGTGGGGAGGAATTCCCTTTTATGGACAGTGGGAGGATGTCCTTGTGTTGGAGAGTGGGGAGGATTTCCTTGTGGTGGACAGTTGGAAGGACGTCCATGTGGTGGAGTGTGGAGATCTGTCCATGGTGGAGAGTGGGGAGGACCTCCCTGTGGTAAACAGTGGGTAGTATATTCCTGTGGTGGACAGTGGGCAAGTCATCCCTGTGGTGGACAGTGGAAAGGACGTCCCTGTGGTGGACAGTGGAAAGGACCTCTATATGTTGGACAGTGGGATGGACATCACTGTGTTGGACAATTGAAAGGATGTCACTGTGGTGGACAGTGGCAAAAAATTCCCTGTTGTGGAAACTGAGAAGCATGGATCTATGGTGGACTGTGGGGAGGATGTTGTTGTGGTGGACAATTTGGAAAATGTCCCTGTGGTGGACAGTGGGAAGGACATCACTTTGGTGGACAGTGGGAAGGACATCCCTGTGGTAGACAGTGGTGAGAATTTCCTTTTGGTGGACAGTGGGGAGGATGTACATGTGGTCAAAAGATGGAAGGATGTCCCTTTGGTGGACTGTGAGATGGACATCCCTGTGATGGACAGTGGAAAGGACAGTCCTGTGGTGGACAGTGTGGAAACGTCCCTGTGATGGACAGTGGGCAGGACGTCCTTGTGGTGTACAGTGGTAAGAACGTATTTGTGTTGCACAATAGAACTTCACTTTGGTGGACCGTGGGAAGGATGTCCCTTTCATGGAAAGTGCAGAGGATATCTCTGGGTTGGACAGTGGAGAGGACATCCTTGGTGTGCACTGGAAGATGTCCTTGTGGTGCACAGTGGTGAGTACATCCCTGTTGTGCACAGGAGGATGTCCCTGTGGTGCACAGTGGGGAGTATGTCCCTGTGGTGAACTGTTGGAATGACACCCCTGTGTTGGACATTGGTGAGGACGTCCCTGTTGTGGACAGTGGGGAGGACGTCTCTGTTTCAGACAGTGAGGATGAGGTTTCTGTGGTGGATAGTGGGAAGGATGTCCCTGTGGTGGACATCAGGTAGGATCTTTCTGTGGTGGACAGTGGTAAGGATATCCCTGTTGTGGACATTGGCACAGATGTCCCTGTGGTGGAGAGTGGAAAAGACATTACTTTGGTGAAAAGTAGAGAGGACCTTTCTGTGGTGGACAGTGGGAAGGAGGTCCCTGTGGTGAACAGTGGGAAGGACATTTATGTTGTGGACAGTGGGAAGGACATCCCTGTTGTGGTCATTGAAAAGGACCTCCTTGTGGTGAACAGTAGGATGGATGTCCCTCTGGTGGGCAGTGAAAGGACCTTTCTGTGGTGAACAGTGGGAAGGACGTCCCTGTGGTGAACAGAGAAAAGGATGTCACTTAGGTGGACAGTGGGAAGAAGGTCCCTGTGGTAAACAGTGGGTAGGATGTCCTTGTGGAGGACAATTGGTATTATGTCCCTGTGGTGGACAGTGGGGAGGACATCCCTGTGGTGGACAGTTGAAAGGATGTTACTGTGGTGGACATTTAAGAGGACCTTCCTGTAGTGGAGAGTGGGGAGGACCTTCTTGTGGTAGACAGTGCATAGGACGTCCCTGTTGTGGAGAGTGGGTAGTAGGTTCCTGTGGTGGATAGTGGGGAGGATGACCCTGTTGTGGACAGTGGAAAGAACATCCCTGTTGTGGACAGTGGCCTAGATGTTACTCTGGTGGATAGCAGGGAGGATTTTTATGTGGTGAAGTGTGGGAAGAAGATCCCTGTTGTGGACAGTAGAAAGGACATCACTTTGGTGGACAGGAGAGAAGACCTCCCGTAGTGAACAGTGGGAAGGAGGTCCCTGTGTTGGACAGTGGGAAGGACATTTATGTTGTAAACAGTGGGAAGAATGTTCCTGTTGTGGACATTGGGAAGGACCTCTTTGTGGTGAACAGTGGAAAGAATGTCACTCTGGTGGACATTGGGGAGGATCTCCTTGTCATGGACAGTGGGAAGGATGTCCCGGTGGTGGACAGAGGGGAGGACGTAACTTAGGTGTACAGTGGAAAGGGCATGCCTGTGGTGGACAGTGGGGAGGACGTGTCTGTGGTGGACAGTGGTGAGGACATACCTGTGGTGGACAGGCAGAAGGATGTCCCTGTTGTGGACAGTGTGGAGGACCTCCATGTGGTGGAAAGTGGTAAGGATGTCCCTGTGCTAGACAGTGGTGAGGAGGTCCCTCTGGTGGACAGGGGTGAGGACGTTTCTGTGGTGCACAGGAAAACATGACTTTGGTGAACTGGGGAAGGATGTCCCTGTTTTGGAGAGTGCAGACGACATCTCTGGTGGGGACAGTGGTGAGGACGTCTCTGGTGTGCACTGGAAGATGTCCCTGTGGTGCACATTCTTAAGGATGTCTCTATTGTGCACAGGAGGATGTCCCTGTGGTGCACAGTGAAGAGGATGTATTTGTGGTGAACAGTGGGAAAGATACCCTGTGGTGGACATTGTTAACGATGCCCCTGTGGTGGACAGTGTGTAAAACATTGCTGTAGTGGACTGTGGAGTAAACGTCTCTGTGGTAGACAGGGGCAAGAATGTCACTGTGGTGAAGAGTGCTGAGGACAACTCTGTGTTGGACATTGGTGAGGATGTCCCTGTGGTGGACATTGGGCAGGACATCCTTGTGGTGAACAGAGGGGAGGACATAACTGAGGTGGACAGTGGGAAAGACGTACTTGTGGTTGAGAGTGGTGAGGAATTCTCTGTAGTGAAAAGTGAGAAGGACATCTCTGTCGTTTACTCTGTGGAGGACATCCGTGTGATGGACAGTGGGAAGAACATCTCTGTAGTGGACATTGGTGAGAGGACCACACTTTGGTGGACAGTGGGGATGATGTCCTTGTGAACAGTGGGGAGTACTTTCCTGTGGTGCACAAGAAAACGTCTCTTTGGTGGACAGTGGGAAGGATGTCCCTGTGGTGGACATTTGTAAAGATGACCCTGTGGTAAAATGTGGTAAGGATGTCCATGTGATGGACAGAGGGGAGGTCGTCACTTAGGTGGTCAGTGGGAAGGACATCCCTGTGGTAGATAGTTTTTCGTAATTCCCTGTAGTGCACAGTGAGGAGGACATCCCTGTGGATTACACTGAGGGGGACATCTGTGTGGGGAGGACCTCCCTGTGGTGGTCAGGGGTGAGGACATCCCTGTGTTGGACAGTGGTGAGGATGTTTCTGTGGTGCACAGAAAAACATAGCTTTGGTGGACTGTGGGAAGGATTTACCTGTTGTGGAGGATATCTCTGGGTTGGACAGTGGTGAGGACATCCCAGGTGTGCACTCTAAGATGTCCCGGTGGTGCAGTCTGAGGACGTCCCTGTTGTCCACAGGAGAATGTTCCTGTGGTGTACAGTAGGGAAGATGTCCTTGTTTGAACAGTGGGAAAGAAGAACCCATTGGTGGACATTGGTGAGGATTCCCCTGTGGTGGACATCGGGGAAACATCCCTGTGGTGGATAGTGGGGTTTATGTCTCTGTGGTACACGGGGAAAGGATGTCACTGAGGTGGACAATTTGGAAGATGTCCCTGTGGTGGACAGTGGGAAAGACATCCCTTTTATTGACAGTGGGAAGTAGGTCCCTGTGGAAGACAGTGGTGAGGTCATCCTTTTTGTGGATTGTAGCACGATACCTCGCCGATAAGGAGAACGCCACACTCAGGATTCTTCTGACAGCATTTATTGAACAGCTCTTCAAGATGGAGAAAAGGGGAAGGATGCCGAGCTCAGAAAGCCCGCTGCTTAAATAGAGCTTTGTGAGACGTGCAGATCCCTCATTGGCTCAAATCTTTCATCCAATTGTCATGCTCGGTTTTCGCGCTATGCGCAGGCGCATTCTCAAGTAAAGCTTCCGTGAAGAACCAGGAAGCAGAAGCCTACACCATCTTTTAATGGCAAATGTGGCTCCTCACATCTCCCCCTTCCTTATTAAACTGCAACAACAATCGAGGGCTGTTAGGTTGCCGATCTAGCCCACCGTTCTACCGATAGGCGTTCAAGGCAGTTAAACAGTACGAGACCCTCCACACCTTTTATCCCGTGCAATGGGAACCTGAGCCCTGGGAAGTGTGGAGGACCACCACTAGGATACCTGGTGCAATGGGAACATGAGCCCTCAGGATATCCTATTAAGTGATGGTGTCTCATTGTTTAACCAGATTCAACCAGGCTTGAGGGGATGTTCCCTGCTCCACGGCAAGCAATGCTTGCGTGATCACCACCTTATCCTTTTGATGTTGTTGTTTGAATTTGCAGAGCAACCAGAGAGTAAGCAGCACTCCCCCAAAGATCATGCAGCCAAATAACCCTACCCCCACCCATTCCTTACTGCCCGAGTAAAATTTTCATATTGAATGGAGGTATTTATATACACAAGCAGGAGAACACAGGTGAAAACACTTTACCACATGCACCATACAGCTGAGGTCACTAAACAGCAAAACAAGCTATGTGGGATAAACAATATATTTATCAGAGTGCACTTCAGCTGTTATAGGCTTTCTAAATCGTTGATATAAAAGCAACACTCTTTAAGGCAACACACAACTTCCCCTGTTGGAGAAGTGAAAGGTCTAAGCCTTGTACCCACAAATTTATACCAATGAAATCCTTGAATTTTGCATCAGCTTAGTAACAATTATACAGATAAAGACAGCCTAATATTAACCACCTCAGTCCCCAAGTCCAGGGAATTGGGGCGCTGACTCCTCATTAACTTCTTCAAGCTGAACATGGGCGTTGACTTTTAGAAGAGGAATGAAGGGAAGGGTAAATTGATAAGCATCTGAAGTCTGTCTTAACTACATCCAGCTGGAAGTCCAGGGCATCAGTGAACATGCAGGTGATAAGATTCATTCTCCAAAGCTGTGTATTCTGCAATATACAAATCTCAAAAACAAATTTTAGTATCTAGATAATTATTTTGATTCTCTGAAATCTAGTGTTCTGGAGGCCTACCTCTGTCATGTCTGATCCATATAATTCTGGAAGGCATAACTACTACCTTAATGACCTCATCAGAAAACTCATAGAAAAACCTTTTTTTCCAAATTAGCCTTTCCTTAAGCCAGTAACCAGAAAAACCTTTACATTGAGTTTTTATCCAGAAAAATATTATACAACTCAGAATCACACCCATTTTGAAAGTTAAATCAATTAACATTATCATTCTGCTTAGCTCTCTGTCTAGAGCAGCCTTCTATTTATTCCTCATGTCTTTAAAGCCTTTTTCATCTGTTTTACTCACTTATTTCTTGCCCCATTTTCGTTATTATAACCTTTATTTATTTATCTGTTTGGCTCTCTTGACTCAGAGCAGCCTGCAATTTACTCCTTGCATCTTTAAAACTTTTTTTACCTGTTTCTGTTTATTTTTTCTTGCCCCGTTTTTGTTGCTATGCAATCACCTTTGTTTCACTTCTGAATTCAGCCAGCTCCTTCAGTTGACTAGTTCTCCAGCGCAGGAGTAAGGATGACCGCTTCCAATTCCCGTGGTGTCCTTCACTGTATCCCGCTTACTGGAGCTCTAACGTTGAGACTCTGTCAGTCCACTGGTTCTCCAGCGCAGGGTGTCTTCCACTGTATCCCACTTACTGGAGTTCAAACATTGAGTCTCTGTCCAAATTAGCCTTTCCTTCTTAGTTTTCTTCTCTATCCTAGTTTTCTTTTCTATTTTATTAGCGATCTCTCTCTTTTCTGCTTCTGATAGGCTATCTTGTTGTTAAGCCAAACAAGATCCACCATACCTTGCAGAAAAGCATCTAGACTCTCCGTGCCGCCAGTTCTGAATCCTCTGCGAGCCAACAGGGTCCTTCGTGACTGGTCAAAACCCCGAGACATTCGGCTCCGCCTGGGTTTCAGTACCAAATGTAGCGCGCTACCTCACTGATAAGGAGAACGCCACACTCAGGATTCTTCTGACAGCATTTATTGAACAGCTCTTCAAGATGGAGAAAAGGGGAAGGACGCCGAGCTCAGAAAGCCCGCTGCTTAAATAGAGCTTTGTGAGACGTGCAGATCCCTCATTGGCTCAGATCTTTCATCCAATTGTCATACTCAGTTATCGCGCCATGCGCAGGCGTATTCTCAAGTAAAGCTTCCGTGAAGAACCAGGAAGCAGAAGCCTACGCCATCTTTTAATGGCAAATTCGGCTCCTCACAGTGGATAGTGTGGAGGATGTCCCTGTGGCTAACAGTGGGGTGGATGTTTTTGTGGTAGATGGGGGAAGGATGTCCCTGTGGTGAAGAGTTCTGAGGACAACTCTGTGTTTGACAATGGTGAGAACATCACTTTGGTGGACAGCAGGCAGTATGTCCCTGTGGCAGACAGAGTGTCGTACGTTCCTGTGGTAGACAGAGGGGAGGAGGTTTCTGTGGTGAACAGTGGGAAGAACATCCCTGTAGTGGACAGTGGAAAGGACATCACTGTGGTGTACAGTAGAGAGGACCTCCCTGTGGTGGACAGTGGGATGAAATTCACTGTTGTGGACATTGGGAAGGACAATGTTTTAGACAATGAGGAGGACTTCCCTGTGATTGACAGTGGTGAGGATGTTCCTGATGTGGACAGTGCGGAGGACTTCTCTGTTGTGCACAATGAGGAGGAATTTTTTGTGGAGGACAGTGGGGATGATGTCACTGTGTTGAACAGTGGGGAGGACTTCCATGTTGAATACAGTGAGGAGTACATCTCTGTGGTTGACAGTGGTGAGGAGACCCCTGTGGTGTACAGCTGAGAGGAGGTTCCTGTGGTGGACTGTGTGAAGGACATCACTGTTGTAAAGAGTGGGGAAGATATTCATGTGGTAGACAGTGAGGTATGTGTCATTTGCATGAACAATGTGGAGGACTTTTCTCTGGTGGACAGTGAGGAGGACGTCCCTGTGGTGGACAGTGGGGAGGACTTCTCTATGGTGCACAATGAGGAGGAAATCCCTGAGGTGGACCTTGGGAGAGACATTCCTGTGGTGGACAGTGGGGAAGATTTCAGTGGGGTGGACAGTGGGAAGAATGTCCTTGCAGTGGATAGTGGGCAGAATGTTCCTGTGGTGCAAAGGAGGATGTCCCTGTGGTGGACAGCAAGGAGGACATTCCAGTGGTGGACAGTGCAGAGGACATCTCTGTGGTAGACAAGGAGGACATTTTCACTTTGGTAGCTAATGGAAAGGACATCCCTGTCATGGATTTTTGGAAAGACGCACCTTTGCTGGACAGTGGGAAAAATATCTCTCTGTTGGACACTGGGTAGGATGTTTCTCTGGTGGACACTAGGGAGGAAGTCCTTGTGGTAGACAGAAAAGAGGATGTCCCAGAGGTGGACAGTTGGGAGGACTTTCTTGTGTGGACAATGAGAAGGATGTCACTATGGAGGAGAGTGTGGAGGACGTTCCTGTGGTGGACAGTGGGGAGGAGTTCCCTGTTGTATACAGTGAGGAGGACATCCTTATGGTTAAGAGTCGCGATGATACCACAGTGGTTTACAGTGTGGAGGACATCTCTTTGGTTGACAGTGTGGAGTACATCCATGTGGTGGTCAATGAGGAGGATGCCTCTGGGGAGGAAAGTGAAGAGGATGTCTCTGTGGTACACAGGAGTACATCTTTGTAGTGGCCAGTGGGGAAGATGTTTCTGTGGTAAAGAGTGAGTAGGACATACCTGTATAAATACCAAAAAAGAGAAGCATGTGTACTATGTGAGTTAAAACAACTATTAGAAAGCTGAAAACACTAAATGCACATTCCTGGTCCAGTTTGAGTTAAGATATGTTCTTCTCATTTTGGTATAAACACTGTATTAGCCAGCCAAGCATTGTTCTTTGTTATGTATACTATGTACAAATAAGTACCTGTATTGCAACTAAAATGCAGGATACAATGTAAGGTAGTTCCCATCTGTAATAATAACCAAGAAGGAAAACATGGGTACTACTTAAGTTAAAGATAACTATTAGAGAACTAAAAAAACCATAATGCATGTTACTTGTGCAGTTTGAGATAAGACATGTTCTTTTAATTTTGGTATAAACAATGTATTAGCCGGCCATGCACTGTCTCTTTGTTGGACACCGGGAAGGACATCCCTGTGCTGGACAATTGGTATGACATCCCTGTGGTGAAATGTGGGAAGGAAGTCCCTTGGGTGGACACTGTGGAAGACATCCCTATGGTGGACAGTAAAGACGATGCTTCTGAGTGTACAGTGTGGAGGACTTCCGTGTTGAGGACAGTGAGAAGGACATTTCTGTGGTGGACAGCAGGGAGGACGTCCCTGTGGTGTACAGTGGAAAGGATATCCCTGGGGTTGTCTGTAGGTAGGATGTCCTTGTGGTGGACAGTGGGGAGGACGTTCCTGTTGTGAACAGTGGGGAGGACGTTTCTATGGTGGACAGTGGGGAGGATATCCTTGTGGTAAACAGTGGGGAGGATATCACTGTGTTGAACAGTGAGGTGGGTGTCCCTTAGGTAAACAGTGTGTAGGACTTCCCTTTGGTGGACAGTGAACAGGAAATCCCTGTGATGTCTCCTGGGGCAGATGTCTCTTTGGTGGACAATGAGGAGGATTTCAGTGTGGTGGGCAGTGAAGAAGATGTCCCTTTGGTGGACAATAAAGAGGATGTTCCTGTGGTGGACAATGCAGAGGACCTCTCTCTTTTTGACAATGAGGAGGACTTCCCAGTGTTGGACAATGGGAGGACGTCTGTGGTGGACAGTGGGAAGAATGTCCCTCTGTTGGACAGTGGTGATGATGTCCCTGTGGTGGACAGTGGAAAGTACATTCCATGGGGGACAGTAGTGAGGACATCTCTGTGGATGACTCAGAGAATGACATACCTCTGGTGGAAAGTGGAGAGGTCGTTACTGTGGTGAAAAGTGGGGAGAACATCCCTGTGGTAGACAATGGGGAGAATTTCAGTGGGGTGGACTGTGGAGAGGATGTCCTCGGGGTGGACAGTGGAAAGAAAATTTCTGTGGTGTACAGGCGGGTGACTCTTTGGTGAACAATAAAAGGATGTCCATGTGCTGGAGAGTTGGGAGGACATCCCTCTTTTGGAGAGTAGAGAGGACTTCCATGTTGTAGACAGTGCAGAGGATATCCTTGTGGTAGACAGTAATGAGGACATCTCTGTGGTGGACCGAGAAGAAGACGTAACTGTTCTGGACAGTGGGGAAGATGTTTTCGTGGTGGACAGTAGGGAAGACATCCATAAGTTGGACAGTGAAAAGGACTTCCCTTTGTGGACAGTGGGAAGGACTTTCTGTTGGACAGTGGTGTGGACATCTCTGTGGTACACAGGAGAACATCCCTGTGGTGGACATTGGGCAGAATGTCCCTGTTTTAGACAGTGGGGAGATTGTAGCTGTGGTGGACAGTGGGAATGATGTCACTGTGGTGGAAAGTGGGAAAGATGTCCCTGTAGTGGACAGTAAGGAGGACGGGCCTATGGTAGACAGTGTGGAAAACGTCCCTGTGGTGGACAATCAGGAGGACATCTCTGTTGTGGAAAGTGGTGAGGACATCCCTGTTGTGCACACGAGAATGTCCCTGTGGTGCACAGTGGAGAGGATGTTTTTGTGGTGGACAGTTGGGAGGACGTCCCTATGTTGTATAGGAGTACGACACTGTGGTGGACAGTGTGCAGAATGTCCTTGTGGTGGTCAGTGGAGAGGTCACCCCTGTGGTATACAGTGGGGAGGATTTTCCTGTGGAACAAAGGATCACATCACTGTTGAGGGCAGTGTGGAGATTGTCTCTGTTGTTTACAGTTTGGAGGACAACTGTGTTGAGGACAGCAAGGAGGATGTACTTGTGGACAGTGGGGCAGATGTCCCTGTGGTGGACTTTGGAGAGGAATTATCTCTGGTGGACAGTGGGTTGGACATCACTGTGGTGCAAAGGAGGAAGTCCCTGTGGTGGACTGTGTGGAGGATGTCACTGTGGTGGACAGTTGGAAGGACATCTCTTTGGTAGACAGTATGGACAATGTCCAGTTGTGGTCAGTGGGGAGGACACCTCTGTCGAGAAAAGATGAAAAGATATCTCTGTGGTATACAGGAGGACATGTTTGTGGTGGACAGTGGCGAGGAAGACTTTGTGATGGACACTGGGAAAGAAATATCTGTGGTAGATAATGAGGAGGACGTACCTGTGGTTGACTGTGGGGAAAACAACTGTGGGGGAAAACGGAAAGGATGTTGTGGTGGTGCACAGAAGAATGTCTTTGTGGTGGACAGTGAGGAGGACGTCTCTGAGGTGGACTGTTGCGAGGAAATAACTTTGGTGCACAGGAAGTAATTTCTGTGGTGGACAGTGGGGAGGACATCCCTGTGGTGGACAGTGGGAAAAACATCTATGTACTGGAAAGTGAGGAGGAAGTCCATGTGGTGGTCATTGTTGAGCATGCCCCTTTAATGGACATTGGTGAGGAAGTCCCTTTGGTAGATATGAGCACGTCCCTCTGGTGGACAGTGCGAATTATGTTCCTGTGATGGACAGTGGGAAGAACATCCTTGTGGTGGACAGTGAGGCAGATATCCTTGCGGTGAATAGTGGGGAGAACTTTGTGGTGGACAGTGGGAAGAACTTCACTGTGGTTGACAGTGATGGGTATTGACATATTGTATTGACACAATACATATTGACATATGTATTGTGGACACTGGGGAGGATGTCTCTATTGTTGACAGTGTTAAGGACATCACTGTGGTAAACTGGAGGATGTCCCTGTGGTGGACATTGGGGAGGATGTCCCTTTGTTGAGAAGGAGGATGTCTTTGTGGTGGACAGTGGGGAGGACGTCTCTGTGTTGTACAGTGGGTAGTAAGTTCCTGTGGTGGACAGTGGAGAGGACTACATGTGACGGACAGTGAAGAGGACATTCCTGTGGTGGACAGTGGAAAAACGTCACTACTGTGGAGTGTAGGGAGAAAATCTGTGGTGGACAGTGGGAAGGACGTCACTGTATTGGACAGTTGGCAGGATGTTTCAGTGGTGGACATTGGGAAGGACGGGCTTGTGGTAGAATTTGGGCAGGACGTTTCTAAGGTGGACAGTGAGGAGGAATTACCTGTGATGGACAGTAGGGAGTATGTTTCTGTGGAGGACATTGGGGAGGAGTTCCCTGTGTTGGTCAGTGTTCAGGATGCTACTTTAGAGAAGAGTGCTGAGGAAGTCCCTGTGTTACATAGGAGGATGTCCCTGTAGTGGTCAGTGGGAATGATGTCCTTTTGCTGGACAGTGCTGAGGACTTCCCTGTTGTAAACATTAAGAAGGACATTTCTGTGGTAAACAGTGGGGAGTATGTTGGGTGGTGGACAATTGAAAGGACATCCCTGTTTTGGACAATGGAGAGGACCTCCCTCTGGTGGACAGTGAGAAGAACTTCCAGTTGGTAAACAGTGGTGAAGATATTCCTCTGGTGGACAGTATGTTGGGTGTTTATTAGGTAAACAGTGTGAAGGACTTCCCTCTGGTATACTTTGAGGAGGACGTCCCTGTGGTGGACAGTGGGGAGGACTTTTCTCTGGTAGACAGTGACAAGGACATCTCTGTGGTGATGGATTGGGAGTTTTTTAGTGGGGTGGACACTGGACTGTCCTGTGGTACACATGGGTATGTCCCTTTTGGTGGACAGTGTGGAGGACGTTCCTGTGGTTTACAGTGTGGAGGACATCTCTGTCGTCGACAGTGGGGAGGATATACCGGTGGTGGACTGTGTGGAGGATGTCCCTGTGGTGGACAGTGGGGAGGAATTTTCTGTTGGGTACAGTGTGGAGGACTTCCCTGTGGTGGTCGTTGGGGAGGAAGCCTCTGTAGTAGAAAGTGGGGAGGACCTCTCTCTCTCTCTCTCTGGTGGACAGTGGGGAGGATTTCCCTGTGGTAGACAGTGGGTAGGATTTTTTGTGGTGGTCAGTTGGGAGGACATCTCTGTGGTACACAGGAGGACGTCTTTGTGGTGGACAGTGGCGAGGACATCTTTGATGTGGGCAGTTTGAAGGATGATTCTGTGGTGGAAAGTGAGGAGGACATACCTGTATAAATACAGAAGGAGAAAAGTATGTGTACTACATGAGTTAAAGACAACTATTAGAGATCTAAAAAACACTCAATGCATGATAAGTGTGCAGTTTGAGTTAAAACAAAAAGTTTGAGTTTGATTTTGGTATAAACAGTGTATTACCTGGCCATGCATTGTTCATTGTTTTGTATACTCTGTACAAATAAGTACCTGTATGGCAGCTAAAACACATGATACAATATAAGGCAGTTCCTGTCTGTAAAAATACCCAAGGAGAAAAGATCTCTGTGTACTACTTGAGTTAAAGACAACTATTAGAGGGCTGAAAACACTAAATGCACGTTACTTGTGCAGTTTGAGTTAAGACGTGTTCTTTTTATTTTGCTATAAACACTGTAGTAGCCGGCCAAGCATTGTGCTTAGTTTTGTATACCATGTACACAAACTACATATATTGCAGGTAAAAAACATGATACAATGAAAGGCAGTACCCATCTGTATAAATACAAAAAAGAAAAGCATGTATATTACCTGAGTTAAAGGCAACTATTAGAGTGCAAGCAACACTGAATGTGTGTTACTTGTTCAATTTGAGTTCAGATGTGTTTTTTTTAAATTTTGGTATAAACACTGTATTAGCCGGCCATGCAATGTCCCTTTGGTTGACAGTGGGAAGGACATTTCTATGGTAGACAGTGGGTATGACATCCCTGTGGTGGATAGTAAGGAGGATGTTCCTGTGGTGGATACTGGAAAGGAAGTGGGAAGAACTTCTGTATTGAGGACAATGAGAAGGACATCCCTGTGGTTAACAGTGGGGAGGATATCCCTGTGATGGACAGTGGGGAGGATTTCTCTGTTGTGGACACTGAGGATGCCATCCATGTTGTGGACAGTAGAAAGTATGTCTTTGTGGTGGACAGTGGAGAGGACATTCCTGTGTTTCACAGTGGGGAAAATTTCAGTGGTGTGGACAGTGGGGAGAAAATCCTTGTTGTGTAAAGTGGGGAGGACATTCCTCTGGTGCACAGGAGGATGATGCTGTGGTGGACAATATACAGGATGACACTTTGGTGGACAGTGTAAATGACATCACTGTGGTGGACAGTGAGAATTACATCACTGTGGTGGACAGTGGGGAGGATGTCTCTGTGCTGTACTGTAAAAAGGAAGTATTTGTGGTGGACAGTGGGGAGGATGTAGCTTTGGTAGACGGGGGAGAGGACATCCTAAAGGTAAAGAGTGAGCAGGACATTCCTGTGTTGGACAGTGGGGAGGACGTTTCTGTGGTGGACAGTGGAGTGGACGTCTCTGTGGTACACAGGAGGATATGTCCATAGTAGACAGTGGCTAGAATGTCCCTGTGTTGTACATTAAGAAGAACATCCCTTTGGTGGACAGTTGGAAGGACATCTGTGTGGTGGATAGTGGGAAGGATGTCCCTGTGGTAGATAGTGAGAAGGATTTCAGTGGTGTAGACAGTGGGGAGGACATCTTTTTGATGGACATTGCAAAGGATGTACATGTGGTGAACAATAAGAAGGGTATCCCTTTGATGGACACTGTGGAGCACATCTCTGTGGTGGACAATGAGAAGGACAGCCCTGTGGTGGACAGTAAGGAGGACATCACTGTGGTGGACAGTGGGGAACATGTCTCTTTGCTTGACATTGAAAAGGAGGTCCCCGTGGTAGACAGTGGTGAAGACATCTCTGTGGTGGAGTATAAGGAGGACATACCTATGGTGGAGTGCGAGTATGACATACCTGTGGGGAGGAGGTCCCTAAGGTGGACAGTGGTGGAGATATATCTCCCATACACAGGAGGATGTCCCAGTGGTAGACAGTAGCGAGAATGTTCCTGTGGTAGAAAGTGGGAATTACGTCCCTGTGGTGGATAGTGGAAAGGTCGTCCCTGTGGTGGACAGTGGGAAGGATGTGCCCATGCTGGACAGTGAGGAGGACGGTCCTGTGGTAGACTTGAGGAGGTTGTCCCTGTGGTGGACTGTGTGGAGGACATCCTGGTGTTAAATAGTGCGAAGGGCATTCCTGTGGCGGACTGTGGAAAAAAGATCTCTTTGGTTGACTGTGGAAAGGATGTCCCTGTGGTGCACAGGAGAAGGACATTGTAGAGGACATTGGGGAGGACATTTCTGTAGAGGTCAATGGGGAGGACATCTCTGTCATGGAGCGTGGGGAGGATGTTCATGAGTGGACATTGGAGAAGAATTTGTGTGATGGAAAGTGTAGAGGATGTCACTGTGGTAGACAGTGGAGAGGACATCCTTGTGTTGGACAGTGGTGAGAATGTTTCTGTGGTAAACAGTGGAAAGGATGTCCCTGTGATGGACAGTTTGGAAGGACATCTCTGTGGTGGACAGTGGGGAAGATGTCCTTGTGGTGCACAAGAGGACTTCCTTATTGTGGACAGTCATGAGGATATCTCTGTGTTGGACAGCAAGGAGGACATACCCGTGATGGACAGTTTGGAGGACATTTCTGTGGTGAACAGTGTGGAGAATGTCCATGTGGTGGACAGTGGGGAGGATGTCCCTGTGGTGGACGGTGGGATGGATGGGCCTGTGGTGGATTTTGAAAAGGATGTAACTTTATTGGACACAGGGGAGGATGTCCATGTGGTGGACAGTTGAAAGGACATCTCTGTGGTGGACAGTGGGGAGGACATTGTTGTGGACAATTGGGAGGACGTTTCTGTGGTGGACAGTGGGTAGTATATCACTGTGATGGACAGTGGGGAGGAAGCCTCTTTGGTTGACAGTTGGGAGGATATTTCTGTGGTAGAAAGTGGACAGGACATCTCTGTGGTGGACAGTGAGAAGGATGTCCCTATGGTAGACAGTGGGAAAGATGTCTCTGTGGTGGACATTGAAGAGGACATCCCTGTGGTGCACAGGAGGGAAACACATTGGTGGACAGTGTGAAGGATATTTCTGTGGTGGAAAGTGGGGAGAATGTTCCTGTGGTGAACAGTAGGAAGGAAATCTTTGTTTTGGACAGTGTGGAGGACAGGTTTGTGGTGCTCAGAGAAGAGGATGCCCTGTGGTGGACAGTGTGGAGGATGTCCCTTTGGTGGACAGTGGGGAGAATATTTCATTGGTGTACAGTAAATGGATGTCTCTTTGGTGGACAGTAAGGAGGAATTCACTGTGGTGTACAGTGAGGTGGACTTCTTTGTGGTGGGAAATGAGGATGACATCTCTGTGGTGGACAATGGGAGGATGTTTCTGTGAAGGACAGTTTGGAGTACATCTTTGTGATGCAAAGCAGGATGACACTGTGGTGGACAGTGTGAAAAAGGGGCCTGTGGTGGACAGTTGGGAGGATGTTTCTGTGGTGAACATTGGGAAGGATGTCCTTGTTGTGGACAGTGGGGAGGAGGTTTCTTTAGTGCACCAGAGGATATCCCTCTGGTGGACAGTGGAGAGGAAGTATCTGTCGTGGCCAGTGGGGATAATGTTCATGTGGTGGACAGTGGAAAGTACTTCCCTGTGGTGGACATTGTAGAGGACTTTTCTGTGGTACAAAAACTGATGTCCTTGTGGTGGACAGTCGGAATGATGTCCTTGTGGTGGACAGTAAAGAGAATATTCTTGAGTGGACAGTGGGTAGAACGTCTTTCTTGAAGACAGTGTGGAGGACATCATTGTGGTGTACAGTGGAAAGAACTTTCCTGTGGTGGACAGTGGATAGGCATCACTGTGTTAGACAGTGGGGAGCATATCAGTGGGTTAGAGAGTGGGGAGGTTATCTTTGTTGTAGACAGTAAGGAGGATGTTACTGTTGTGCACAGGAGAACATCCATGTGGTGAACAATAAGAAAGATGTTCTTTTGGTAGACAGTGAAGATGATGTCCCTGTGGTGGCCAATGAGAATAGACATGTCTGTGGTGGACAGTATGGAGGATTTCCCTCTGGAGGACAGTGGGGAGGATGTATCTGTTGTGGAGAGTGGAGAGGACATCTCTGTGGTGGACAGTGAGAAGGAAGGCCCTTCTGTGGACAGTCGGGCGAATGTCCATATGGTGGACTCTGGGGAGGACATCCCTCTGGTGCACAGGAAGATGACACTGTGGTGTATAGTGTGGAAGAGGTTCCTGTGGTGCACAGTGTGGAGAATGTCACTGTGGTGAACAGTGGGGAGCAACTCTTTGTCTTGGATATTGTGGAGGACATGCTTATGGTGGTCAGAGGGGAGGATGCTTCTGTGGTGGACAGTGGCGAGGACATTCCTGTGGTGGACAGTGGTGAGGACATATCTGTGGTGGACAATTGGAAGGACATTTCTGTGGTGTACAGTGAGGAGGATGTCCCTGTTGTGGAAAGCAAGGAAGATGTCCCCATGATGGACAGTGGGCAGAACATCCCTGTGGTGCACAGGAGAATGACACTGTGGTGGACAGTGGGGAAGACTTTTCTGTGGAGGTCAATGGGGAGGATGCAACTGTGATGGACAGTGGGAAGAAAGTTTCTTTGGTGAACAGTGGGGAGCATGTTTCTGTGGAGGATAGTGAGGAGGATAACTCTGTCATGGAAAGTGTGGAGTATGTTCATATGGTGGACAATGGAGAGGATGTCCCTGTGCTGGAAAGTGTAGAGTACATCATTGTGGTACACAGAAGGATATTCCTGTGGCGGGTAGTGGGGAAAAGATCCTTGTGTTGGACAGTGGTAAGGATGTCCCTGTGGTGGACAGTGGAAAGGATGTCCCTGTGACGGACAGTGGGGAGAACATCTATGTGGTAAACAGTGGGGAGGATGTGCTTGTGGTGCACAGAAGGACTTCCATGTTGTGGACAGTCGTGAGGACATCTCTATGGTGGACAGTGAGGAGGACATACATGTGATGGACAGTGGTGAGGACATCCCTGTTGTGAACAGTGTGGATAATGTAAATATGGTAGACAGTGGGGAAGACATGTCTGTGGTGGAAAGTGGGAAGGATGTTCCTGTGGTTGACAGTGGGGAGGATGTCCCTGTGGAGGACAGTGGGACGGACAGGCCTGTGGTGGACAGTGAAAAGGATATACATTTGGAGGACACTGTGGAGGATGTATCTGTGGTGGTCACTGGGAAGAATATCTCTGTGGTGGACAGTGGGGAGGACGCCCCTTTGGTGGACAGTTGGAAGAACATCCCTGTCGTGGACAGTGGGATGGACAGGCCTGTGGTAGAAAGTGAAAAATGTACATTTGGTGAACACTGTGGTGGACATTCCTGAGGTGGACAGTTGAAAGGACATCTCTGTGGTTGACATTGGGAAGCATATCTCTGTGGTGGACAATGGGGAGGATGCCCCTTTGGTGGACAGTTGGGAGGATGTCAGTGTGGTGGACAGTGGAGAGGAAATCTCTGTTGTGGACAGTGAGGACATCCCTATGGTAGACAATGGGGAGGATGTCCCTGTGGTGGACAGTGAAGAGGATGTCCCTGTGGTTCACAGGAGGAGAACAATTTGGTGGACAGTGTGGAGGACATCCCTGTGGTGGACAGTGGGTAGGTCATCTTTGTCTTGGACAGTGTAGAGGACAGGTTTGTTGTGGTCAGAGGAAAGGATGCACTGTGGTGGACAGCAGGGAGGATGTCCCTGTGGTGGACAGTGGGGAGTATGTTTCCTTGGTGGACAGTGGGAAGGATATCTCTGTAGTGGACAGTTTGGAGGAGGTCCCTGTTGTTTACAGTGGGGAGGAATCCACTGTGTTGGACAGTGAAGATGACGTCTTTTTGGTGGGAAGTGGGGATAATGTTCCTGTGGCAGACATTGGGAGGCCATTTCTGTGGAGGACAGTGGGGAGGACATCTCTGTGGTGGACAGTGAGAAAAACGTGCCTGTCTTGGACAGTAGTGGAAAAGGTCCCTGTGGTGGACAGTAGGGAGGACATTTCTTTGGTGGACAGTAAGAAGGATGTCCATGTGGTGAACAGTGGGCAGGAGGTCCGTTTGGTTCGCTAGAGGACATCTCTGTGGTGGACAGTGGGGAGGAAGTCTCTGAGGTGGACAGTGAAGATAATGTTCATGTGGTGTACAGTGAAGAGTACTTACTTGTGGTGGACAGTGTAGAGGACGTTTCTGTGGTACAAAAAATGATGTCCCTGTAGTGGACAGTGCGGATGACGTTTTTGTTTTGGACGGTAAGAAAGATGTCCCTGAGTGGACAGTGGAGAGGACTTCTGCATTGAAAACAGTTAGGATTACATCTGTGTAGTAAACAGTGGAAAGAACTTCAGTCTTGGACAGTAGATAGACATCCCTGTGTTAGACAGTGAGGAGCATATCATATCAGTGGGGTGGAAAGTTCAGAGGACATCTTTGTGGTTGACAGTGGAAAGGACATTCCTGTGGTGCACAAGAGGACATCGCTGCGGTGGACAATAAGGAGAATATCCCTTTGGTGGACAGTGCAGAGGACATCACTGTGGCGGCCAATGAGAATAGACATCCCTGAGGTGGACAGTGGAAAGGATGTCCCTGTGGTGAACAGTTATAAGGTCATCCCTTTGGTAAAAAGTGTGGAGGATATCCTTTTGGTTGGACAGTGAGGTGGGCGTCACTTAGGTAAACAGTTTGGAGGACATCCCTCTTGTGCAAAATGAGAAAGACATGACTATAGTGGCCAGTGGTGAGGACTTCCCTCCATTGGACAGTGAGGAGGAAATCCCTGTGGTGGACAGTAGGTGGATATCTCTGTGGTGGACAGTGGAGAGGGTTTCCCTCTTTTGGACAATGGGGAGGATGGCACTTTAGTGGACTGTAGGAATGTTATATCTTTGGTGGACAGTGCTTATGATGTCCCTGCAGTGGAGAGTGGGGAGGATGTCCCTCTGAGGGACACTGGGAAGGACATCTCTGAGATCGACAGTGGGGAGGACTTTCCTGTTGTTGACAGTGAGTAAGACATTCCTGTATTGGACAGTGGAGAAGACGTCCCTGTGGTTGACAGTGGGGAGGACTTCCCTCTGGCAGACAGTGAGATAGAAATCCCTGTTGTGGACAGTGAAGAGGAATTCAGTGGGGTGGACAATGGGAGGACGTTTTTTTGGTGAACAGTGGGGAGAACCTTACTGTGGTGCACAGGTTGAGGCCCCTGGGTTGAACTATAAGGAAGACTTTCCTGTGGCAACAGTGCAGAGGACATCTTTGTGGTGGACAGAGAGGAGGAGATCACTGTGGTGGCCAGTGGGGAGGAATTAACTGTGGTGGACAGGGGGGAGGACGTCCTTGAGATGGGCAGTGGGGAGGATATTTCTGTCATGCACAGTGGGGAGTATGTCTCTCTGGTGGAGACTGGGGAGGACATGTATGATGTGGACAGTGGAGAGGACTTCTCAGTTGTTGACAGTGAGAAGGATGTCCCTGTGGTGGACAGTGGGGAGGACGTCTCTGTGGTTGATAGTGGGGAGGACATCCCTCTGGTTAACTGTGAGAAAGAAATCCCTGTTGTGGATAGTGTGAAAAACATCCCTGTGGTGGACAGTGGGGAATATTTCAGTGGGATAATCAGTGGGGAGGACATCCTTGTGGTGGACAGTGAATAGAATGTTCCTGTGGTGCCAAGGATTAGGTCCCTGGGGAGGACAATAAGAAGGACGTTCCTGTGGTGGACAGTGCAGAGGATATCTTTGTGGTGGACAGAGGGGAGGACGTCCTTGTGATGGTCAGGGGGGAGGACATAACTGTCGTGGACCATTGGGAGAACTTTTTTGTGGTGGTCAGTTGGTATGACATCTCTGTGGTGCACAGTGAGGAGGAAGTCTATGTGGTAGACAGAAGTGACGATGTCCCAGTCATAGACAGTGGGGAGGACATCCGTGTGGTACACAGGAGGATGACACTGTGGTGGACAGTCGAAAGAATGTCCCTGTGATGGACAGTAGGAAGATTATACCTCTGCTGGACTGTGGGGAGGATGCCCTTGTGGTGCATAGGAGGATGACACTGTGGTGGACAGTGGAAAGTACGTTCCTGTGGTGGACAGTGGAGAGGACATTTCTGTGGTGGTCAATGGGAGGATGCCACTGTGATGTACAGTGGGAAGGACCTTTCTTTGTTGGACAGTCGAGAGAACTTTTCTGTGGTAGACTGTTTAAACTGGCTCTGCTCTACCCGACTTGAGACAAAAGACTTAAAAAGCCTGATTCGTTATGATGTGGCCTGCTCAGCTCTGCCTGGCTTCAAACTGCCACTCCAGTTTTTGGGTCAGGGTCTAGAGGGAGAGAGAGTGAGGATGAGGAGAAAAGACAAAAGGAATTGAGACAAGACATGTTCTGATAAAGTCTCTAATCAAGTCTCTTTATTTGAAGAAAAATGTAGCATATTTATACACTTTTGCCACACCCCTTGTAGGCGCATGGATATGACGTAAGCCTTGGGGCATGGCTAGCATGTGGATAGCTACTTTATAGCTGCTTTCTGCTAACAATCGGCTCCCAACAGGTCCCTCTTTTAATTATTTTTTTCAAAAGGGAAGGCTGGGAAAACTTACGGAAACCGTGCCTGTCGTAGGTTGGAACAAAGGACCCCAGCCTCCCTTTCCTGTCCTTGGATACTCAACAGCCATTGGTTGAGTTCCTGTCTTAGGATGATGAGGCATCCCTTCTTTATGGGGCAAGAGTCTAGTTATGTTCTCTTACCTGTCACCGACTATCTGGCTTAGTGCGTAATTTAGGGGTTAATTCTCGTCAGTCTTAATGACAGAGGTTTCAGAGTCCCCTATTTCCAGCCTGTAATAATGGACCTGTATGGATTTCATTTGAATAGCATCTATCCATTGCCATACAAAAGCCGTCAGTCTGTTGAACAGCACAAACCTGAGAGACAAGAGACTTAATGCCTAAATAGTTAGTATAACAGCAACACAGGGATGTCATTCCCACTATTCACCAGATGGACATCTTCCCCAATGTGCACAAAAGTGACATCCTTTTACTGTCCACAACAGGGATGTCCTTCCCACTGTCCACCACAGAGAGGTCCTCCCTGCTCTCCACCACAGGGACAGTATTCACACTGTCCACCACAGAACGTCCTTTCCACTGTCCATCACAGGTAAATTCTCTCCAATGTCCACCAGAGGGACGTCCTTCCCATTGTACACCACAGAGAACTCCTTTCTGCTGTCCACCACAGGGAGATTTTTCCCACTGTCCACACAGAGATGTCCTCCACAGTGTCCACCACAAGAATATCCTCCCCACATTTAAAGGGATGTCCTCCCCATTGTCGACCACAGAGACATACTACCCATGTCCACCACAGGGAGGACCTCCACACTGTCCACCATAGGGAGATACTACCCTTGTCCACAATATGGACATCCTTCCACTGTCCACAAAAAGGGCATTATTCCCACAGATTAGCACAGGGATATCCTCCCCACTGTCCACTATAGAGATGTTCTAAACACTGTCCAACAAAGGGAGATCCATCCAACTCTCCACCACAGGGATTTCCTCCCCACTGTCCATCAGAGAGAGGTCCTCAACTCTGTCCACCACAGGGACATCCTTCTGCCTGTCCAACACAGTTATGTCCTCCCCACTGTCCTTCAAAGGGACGTCCTTCCCACTGTCGACCACAAGGACTTCATTTCAATGGTCCACCACAGGGAAGTCCTCTTCACTGTTCACCACAGGGATGTCCTTCCCACTGTACACCACAGGGACATCCTTTTCTGCACAACATGGATGTTCTACCAGTGGCCACCCCAGAGATGTCTTCTGCACTCTCCACTAAAAGGACATCCTTCTCACTGTCCACCAAAGAGACATTCTCTTGTGCACCACAGGAGCATTGTCCTTACGGTCCATAAGGCTGTCATCCACACTCCACCACAGTGAAATCCTCTCAACTCTCCAAAACAGGGACATCCTCCCAACTGTCCACAACATGGATGTCCTCCCAACAATCAAAAACAGAGAAGTACTTCCCACTGTAAAAACAGGGACATCCTCCCCACTGTGCACCAAAGGGACATCCTCCTATGCACAACAGGGATGTCTTAACCACTGTCCACCACAGAGATGTCCTCCACACTCTCCACAATATAGACTTCCTTCCAACTATGCACCCCAAGGACACTCTCCAGTGCACCAAAGTAACATCCTTTCCACACTCCACCACAGTGAAATCCTCTCAACTCTCCAAAACAGGGACATCCTCCAAACTGTCCACAACATGGATGTCCTCCCAACTATCAAAAACAGGGAAGTCCTTTCCACTGTCCACAACAGGGATGTTCTTTCCACTGTCTACCACAGGGATGTCCTCCCAAGTGTACACCACAGAAACGTACTACCAACATTCCACCACATGGATGTCCTACCAACTGTCTACAGCAGGGAGTTCCTCTGCAATCTCCACCACAGGTAGGTCCTTTCCACTGTCCAACACAGGGACGTCATTTCAACTATTCACCACAGAAATATTCTCTCAACTGTGCACAACAGGAATGTCCTTCCTATTGTCCAACTCTGAGACATTCTACTCACTGCCCTCCACAGGGACATCCTACTCACTCTTTACCACAGGGATATCCTTACCATTGTCCAACAAAAGGATGTTCTTCCCACTGTTCACCAAAGGTACAACTTTCAACTCTCCACCACAGAGACATACTCACCACTGTCCACAACAGGGACATCCTCCCCACTGACCACTACAAAGACGTTCTTCATACAGTCCATCATAGAGAAGTCCTCCCTGTTGTCCACAAAAGGGACATCCTTCCTACTGTCCACCACAGGAACATCCTCCAAATTGTCCACCACAGTGACATACTTTTCATTGTTTACCACTTGGATATCCTACCCCCTTTGCATAACAGGGATGTCCTTTTCACTGTCCACCAAAGTGACGTCCTCCTCACTGTCCACAAAAGTCATATCCTTTCCACTGTCAACAACAGAAAGGTACACCCTGCTGTCCACAACAGGAATGTACTTTCCAATGTCCACTAAATGATGTCCTATCCTATGTCCAACACATAAACGTTCATCCCACTCTCCTCCAATGGTGTTTCTCCCCACTGTCCATGAGAGGGACATGCTTCCCACTGTCCACCACACGGATGTCTTCCCAATGTCCACAACATGGATGTCCTTCCCACAATCCACAACATAAATGTCCTCCCCACTGTCCAACACATGGACCTTCTTCCCACTGTTCACCACAGAAAGCTCCTATCTAATGTACACCACAGGTATGTCCATACCACTATCCAAAACAGTGACATCCTCCCCACTGTCCACAACAAAGATATCCTTCCCACTGTCCACCTAAGTGACGTCCTTTCCTCTGTCCACAAGAGGGACATTCATCTCACAGTTCACCACAATGAGGTGTTTCCCAATATCCACAAAAGAGATGTTCTTTCCACAGTCCACAAGACAAATGTCTTTCCCACTGTCCACCACAGGGAACTCCTTCCCACTATCCACCACAGGGAGGTCCTCTCTACTGTCCATCAAAGTGATGTCTTTTCCACTGTCCTCCACAGGGACGTCCTCCCCTCTGTCCACAACAGGTATGTTCTTTCCACTGTCCATCACAGGGATGTCCTCCTTAGTGTCCAACACAGAACATACTACCCACTGTCCATCATAGGGATGTTCTCCCCATTGTCTACCACAGGAATTTCCTCTGAAATCTTCACAACAGCTATGTCCTGTACACTGTCCACCACAGGGATGTTATTTCAACTGTCCACCACAGCAATATTCTCCCCACTATCCACAACAGGGATGTCCTTCCCACTGTCCACCACAAAGATGTTCTATGACTGCCCTCCACAGGGACATCCTACCCAATGTCTACCACGAGGATGCCCTTCTGTCTGTCCACCAACGTGATGTTCTTCCCACTGTCCACCAAAGGTACACCTTTCAAATGTCCACCACAGAGACATGTCCCAAATGTCCATCACAGGAACATCCTCCCCACTGACCATCACAAGGACATCCATCATACAGTCCACCATAGAGAAGTCCTCCCTATTGTCCAACAAAGGGAGGTCCTTCCCACTGTCCACCACAGGGATGTCCTCCCCACTCTCTACAACAGAGATGTCCTTCCCACTATTCACACCAGAAAGATCCTCCCCACTGTCCACCAAGAGGATGACCTTCCCACTGTCCACCTCAGTGATATCCTCTCCTCTGGTCATAACAGGGATGTCCTTCCCACTGTCCACCACAAGAAGGTCTGCCCCACTGTCCACCAGAGGCACACCCTTCCCACTGTCCACCACAAAGAGGTCTTTCCCAAAGTCCACAACAGGCACATCCTTCCCACTGTCCACAACATATATGTCCTTCCCACTGTCCACCATAGGGTCCTCCTTCCCACAGTCCACCACAGGGAAGTGCTCTCTACTATCCACCACAGGGATGTTCTTTCCATTGTCCACCACATTGACATCCTCTGCACTGTCCACAACAAACATTTACAATCCACTTCCCAACACAGAAACGTCCTCTCCACTGTCCACCACAAGGAATTCCTCCCAACTGTCCACCAAAGGGAAATTCTATCCACCGTTCACCATAGGGATGTGGTTCCCACTGTACAAAACAGGGACATCCTCCTGTGTACCACAAGTACATCCTTTCCGCTGTCCAAAACATGAATATCATCCACACTGTAAACCAGAGGTACATCCTACACATTGTCCACAACAGGGAGGTCCTCCTCACTATACACCTCAGGGACATCCTCCTGTGCACAACATGGATGTTCTTACCACTATACACCACAGAGATGACCTCTGCACTCCCCAGTACAAGGACATCCTTCTCAGTTTTCAGCAAAGAGACATTCTCCTGTGCACCACAGGAAAGTTGTTCTTACTGTCTACAAGGCTGTCATCTGCACTGTCCACCACAGTGACATCCTCTCATCTCTGTACCACAGATACATCCTCCCAACTGTCCACAACAGAAATGTCCTCCCAACTATCCAACACAGTGTAGTCCTTCCCACTGTAAACAACAGGGACAACCTCCCCACTGGGCATAACAGAAATGTCCTAACCACTGTCCACCACAGAGATGTCCTCTGCACTCTCCACCATATGGACATACTTCTGACTATGCAGCACAATAACGTTCTCCAGTGCACCAAAGTAACATCCTCCCCACTGTTCATCACAGTAAAATCCACTCCACTGTCCAACACCGGGATGTCCTCCCCACTGTCTACAACAGGGATGTCCTTCCTACTATTCACACCAGAAAAGTCCTCCATGCTTTCCACAAAGCAAACGTCCTTTCTGCTGTCCACCTCAGTGATATCCTCTCCTCAGATCAAAACAGAGATGTCCTTCCCATTGTCTACCTCAACAGGTCCTCCCCACTGTCCACCAGATGCACACCCTTAACACTGTCCATCACAAGGAGGTTTTTCCCAATATCCACAACAGGGACATTCTTCCCTCTGTAGAAAACATATATATCCTTCCCACTGTTCTCCACAGGGACCTCATTCCCACTGTCCACCACAGGGAAGTCCTCTCTAATATCCACCACAGGGACATCCTTCCCACTGTCCACCACAGGGAGTTCCTCCACAATGTTTCCAGAGTTACATCCTTCCCACTGATCACCACAAGTAGGTCTTTCCCAATGTCCACAAGAGTGAAGACCTTCCCACAGTCCACAACATATATGTCATTCCAATGTCCACCACAGTGACATCCTTCTCACTGTCCACCACAGGGAAGTCCTATCTACTGTCTACCACAGGTATGTTTTTTTCACTGTACAGGACAGGGATATCCTCTACCCAGTCCACAACAGGCATGTCCTATCCATGGTCCACCAAAGGGACTTCCTTCCCACTGTCCACCACAGAAAAGTCCTCTCTACTGTCCAGCACAGGGATGTTCTTTCCACTGTCCAACAAAGGGACATCCCCCGCATTGACCACAACAGTCATGTCCTTCCCACTGTCCACAAAAGGAAGGTACACCCTTTGGTCCACAACACGAATGTACTTCTCAATGTCCACTAAATGATGTCCTCTCCTAGGTCCATGACAGAGATGTCCTTCACACTGTCCTCCACATGGTGTTTCTCCCCACAGTCTATGAGAGGAACATGCTTATCACTGTCCACCACACGGAGGTCCTTCCCAATGTCCACAACATGGACATCCTTCCCACAATCCACAACATAAATGTCCTCCTGACTGTCCAACACGTGGACCTTCTTCTCACTTTTCTCCACAGAAAGGTCCTCACTACTGTCCACAACAGGAATGTCCTTAACACAGTCCACCTAAGTGATGTTCTCCATTCTGTCCACAAGAGGGACATTCTTCACACAGTTCACCACAAGGAGATCTTTACCAATGTCCAAAACAAAGATATTCTTCCCACAGTCCACAACATAAATGTCCTTCGCACTGTCCACCACAGGGACCTTCTTCCCACTGTCTACCACAGGGAGGTCCTCCCTACTGTCCATCAAAGTGATGTCATTTCCATTGTCCACCACAGGGGCGTTCTTTCAAGTGTGCACCACAGGAACGTACTCCCAACATGCCAACACAGGGATGTCCTACCCACAGTCTACCACAGAAAGTTCCTCTGCAATCTCCACCACAGGTAGGTCCTCTCCACTGTCCACCACAGGGACGTCATTTCAATTGTTCACCACAAAAATATTCTCTCCACTGTCCACAACAGGTATGTCCTTCCCAGTGTCCACCACAGAGATGTTCTACCCACTGCCCTCCACAGGGATATCCTACACACTGTTGAAAACAGGGATATGATTACCACTGTCCAACATAGTCACAATTGTCCCACTGTCCACCAAAGATAAATCTTTCAACTGTCCACCACTGAGACATCCTCACCACTGTCCACAACAGGGACATCCTCCGCACTGACCACCACAAGGACGTCCTTCATACAGTCCACCATAGAGAAGACCTCCCTGTTGTCCACCAAAGGGATGTTCTTCCCACTGTCCACCACAGGACATCCTCAAAATTGTCCACCATAGTGACATCCTTTTCACTGTTTACCACTGGGACATCCTACCCACTTTGCACAACAGTGACATTTTCCTATGCACAACAGAAATATCCACACCACTGTGCACTACAGGGATGTCCTCCCCAAAGTCCATCAGAGCGATATTTTTTTCACTGTTCACCACAAGGAGGTCCTTCCCAATATCGACAACAGGGACTTCCTTCCCACTTTCCACAACATAAATAGTTTTCCCATTCTCCACCTCAGTGTCTTTCTCTCTACTGTCCACCACAGAGATATACTTTCCCCTATCCAACAAAGGGATGTTTTCCTTTGCACCACAGAAACTTCCTCACCGCTGTCCACCACAGAAACATCCTCAGCACTGTCCACCACTGTGATGTCCTTTCCACTTTCCACCATGAGGAGGTCCTCCCCACTGTCCACCACTGAAACATCCTTTCCACTGTTCACCACAGGGACGTCTTTCCCAATATCCACGATAAGGAGGTCCTCACCCCTGTCTACAACAGGGACATCCTTTCCACTGTCCACCACAGAAATATCCTCATCACTGTCTATCACAGGGACATCTTTACCACTGTCCACCAGAGAGAGGTCCTCCCTGATGTCCACCACAGCAACATCCTTAACACTGTCCACCACAGTAACGTCCTCTCAGTTGTCCAAAACAGAAACATCCTTCCCACTGTCCACCACAGAGACATCCTACTTACTGTCCACCACAAGGAGAACCTCCTCACTGTCTACAACAGGGATGTCCTTCCCATTGTCAACCACATAGACATCCTTTCACTGTCCACAAAAAGGACTTCCTTCCCACTGTTTATCACAGGGATGTCTTCCTAACTATCCATCACACAAATATGTTTCCAACTGTCCACTACAGAGACAACCATCCCACTGTACACAACAGGGACATACTCCCCACTGTCCTCCACAAAGATATCCATCCAACTGTCCACAACAGAAAGGTCCTATCCAGTGTCTATCACAGTGACATCCTCCTAATTGTCCATCCCAAGGAGTACCTCCTTATAGTCCACCACAGGTACATCCTTCCCACTGTCCACCAAAGGGCCATCACTCCCACTGTCCAAAACACAGACATCTTCCCCACTGTCCACCAAATGGATGTCCTTTCCACTGTCCACCACAGGGACGTCCTACCCCACAGTCCACCACAGGGACGTCCTACCCCACAGTCCACCAGAGTTTGTTCCTCCAGACTGTCTACCACAAGGACATACTCCTGTACTTAACAGGGATGTCCTTACCACTTTGCACCACAGGGACATAATTTGTATTGTCCACAGCAGGGACTTCATTCACACCATCTGCCAAAGTGAGGTCCTCCCTACTGTCCAGCACAGGGGCATCCTTATCACTGTCCACCACAGGGTTCTCCTCACCACTGGCCACCACAGGGATGTCCTCCTCACTGTATAAAACAGGTTAGTACTCTCCACTGTACACCTCAGGGAGGTTCTCTTTACTTACCACCACAGAAATTTTCTCCCCAGTGTCCACCATAGGAGCATCCTCACCACTGTCCAGCAGAGGGACATCCTCCCCACTCTCCACCACAAAAACATTTTCCACACTGTTCAACACAGGGATGTCCTTCCCACTATCCACCACAGTGAAGTCCACTCCACTGTCCACCACAAAAACATCCAATCCACTGTCCACCACAGAAACGCTCCCATCAATGTCCATCACAGGGACTTCTTTCCCACTGTCAACCACAGAGAGGTCCTCACTGCTGTCTACCACAGGGACATCCTTCCTACTGTCCACAACCTCAATGTTCTCCCTACTGTCCACCAAAGGAACATATTCCCCATTGACAACCAAAGAGAAGTTCTTTCCACTGTCCACAACAGGGAGGTCCTTTCACCTGTCTACCACAGAGAGTTTCTCCCAGCTGTCCACCACAGGGACGTCCTTCTCACTGTTCACCACAATAATATCCTCCACACTGTGCACCACAAGGACATCCTCCCATGCACAACAGAGATGTCCTCACCCTTGTGCACAACAGGAACATCCTCCTGTGCACACCATGGATGTCCTCACCACTGTCTACCCCTGAGATGTTCTCCGCACTCTCCTCGACAGAGACATCATTCCCAATGTCCACCAAAGGGAAGTTCTCCTTTGCACCAGAGAAACATCCTCACCACTGTCCACCACAAGACATCCTCCTAACAGTTCACAACACGGACATACTCCCCATTGTCCACTAAAGTGAAGTCCTCTCCACTGTCCAAATCAGGGACGTCCTTCCAACTATCCACTACAGGGACGTCCTTCCCACTGTCCACCAGAAAGACGTCCTTCCAACTGTATACCAGAGGGACATCCTCCCTAGTGTCAACTGAAGGGACATCCAACCCACTGTCCACCACATGGATGTTTTCCACATGATTCAACACAGGGCCGTCCTCAACAATGTCTACAACAGGGACATCCTTCCTACTGTCCTCCACAGGGATGTTCGTCCCACTCTCCAGAACAAGGACGTCCTTCCCACTGTCCACCACAGAAATATAATCCACACTGTCTACAACAGGGATGTCCTTCAAACAGTCCACCACAAAGACGTTCTACCCACTGCACTCCACAAGGACATCCTACCCACTGTCTACCAGAGGGACGTCCTTCCCACTTTCCACCAAAGTGACGTCCACCTCACTGTCCACCAAAGGTACAACTTTCAACTGTCCACAACAGAGACATCTTTCCCACTGTCCACCACAGGAACATCCTCCCCACTGACCACCACAAGGACATCCTACATACAGTCTACCATAGAGAATTCCTCTCTGTTGTACACCAAAGGGATGTACATCCAATTGTCCACCACAGGGACGTCCTTCCAACTGTTGACTACATGTACATCCTCCCCTCTGTCCACAAAAGGGAGGTCTTCCCACCGTGCACCACACAGATGCCTTCCACAGTGTAATCCACAGGGATATCCTCCTCAGTGTGCACTACAGTGAAGTACTCAACAATCTATACCACAGGGATGTCCTTCCCACTGACCACATCAGTGACTCCCTACCCTCTTTCCATCACAGGGACATCCTACCCACTGTCCACCACAGAAAAGTTCTTCCTGCTGTCCACCACAGGGACATACTTACCACTGTTTGCCACAGAAACATCCTTTCCACTGTGCACAACAGGGACATTCTTCTGAGCATAACAGAAATGTTCTTACTACTGTCCATCGCATAGATGTCCCCTGCACTCTCTGCTCCAGGCAAATCCTTCCCACTGTCCACCAAAGAGACATTTTCTTGTGCACCACAGGAACTTCTTCCACACTGTCCATAAGGCCATCATCCCCACTGTCCACCACAGTGAAATTCTCTTACCAATGTCCACCACAGAGATGTCCTTCCCATTGTCCACCACAGGGATGTCCTCCCAACTGTCCACCAGAGGGATATCCTTTCCACTGTTCACCACAAGGAGGTCCTTCCCAATGTCCACAAAATGGACATCCTTTTTACTGTCCACAACATAAACATCCTTCTTACTGTCCACCACAGGGACATCCTTCCCACTGTCTACAACAGGGAGATCCTATCTACTGTCCACCACAGTGTTGACCTTTCCACTGTCAACCACAGGGACGACCTCCTCACTGTCCACCAAAAGGACATCCTTCCCACTATCTACCACAGAAACCACTTCCCTATGTGCACCACGGGAACGTCCTACACTCTGTCAGCTAAAGGGACATCCTGCCCAATGTCCACCACAGGGATATTCTCACCAATGTCCAACTTAGAGATGTCCTCAGCACTCTTCACCACAGGGACCCCTTTCCCCCGTCAACCACAAATACGTCCACCCCACTATTTACCACAGAGATGTTGCCTCACTCTCCACAACAGGGGCGTCCTCACCAATGTCCACCACAGGGGTGTTCTTTCCCATTGTTCAAAACAGGAACATTCTTTCCACTGTGCACAATCGGGACATCCTCCTCTGCACAACAGGTCATCCTCATGACTGTGCACCACAGGGACATCTTCCAGTGCACAACAGGGACGTCTTAACCACTGTCTACCCCAGAGATATCCTCTGCACTCTCCAAAACAGGGAATTTCTTCCCACAGTCTACCAAAATGATGTTCTCCAGTGCACCGCAGAAATGTCCTCACCACTGTTTCCTACAGGGATGACCTCCCCACTGTCCACAACAGGAATGTCATTCTCACTGTCCACCACAGGGACGTCCTTTCCACTGTCCACAAAGGGATGTCCTTTCCACAATCCACCACACTGACATCGTTTCCACTGTGCACCAAAAGGATGTCCTTCTCACTGTCCACCATAAGGATGACCTCCCCACTGTCCAGGAAAGGGACATTCTCCCCACTGTCCACAACAGGGATGTCCTTCTCACTGTCCACCACAGGGACGTCCTTCCCAAAGTCCACCACAGGGACGATCTTCCAACTGTCCACAACATGAACATCCTCCCCAATGTCCATCGCATGCACATCCTCACCACTGTCTACCACAGAGACGTCCTTCCCAGTGTCCATCAAAATGACATCCTTCCAATTGTTAAACACAGGAACGTCCTCCAAATTCTCCACCACAGTGACATCCTTCCCCCATCTACCACAGAGACGAAAAACCCACTGTCCACCACAGGGATGTTTCGCCACTGTCTACAACAGGTTTGTCCTCACTAATGTCCACCACTGGGGTGTTCTTTCACACTGTTCAAGACACGAACATCCTCCCTCATGTGCACCACAGTAACATCCTCCTGTGCACAACAGGGTCATCCTCATGACTGTGCACCACAGGGACATTTTCCAGTGTATACCAGAGACATCTTCACCACTGTCCACCCCAGAGATGTCCTCTGCACTCACCAAAACAGGGACATCCTTCCCACGGTGCAACAAAGGGACATTCTCCAGTGCACCACAGAAAAGTCCTCACCACTGTTCACCACAGGGATGTCCTCCCTACTGCCCATCACAGGGACATCCTTCCCACTTTCCACAACACACATTTGTCCTTCCCATTGTCCACCAAAAGGACATGCTTCCCACTGTCCACCATAGAGAGGTTGAACCCACTGTCCACCACAGTGATGTCATACCCACTGCCCACTAAAGGGATGTCCTTCCCATAGTCCACAACAGAGACATTCTTCCAACTGTCCACCACATGGACATCCTCCCCAAGGACCATCACATGAATGTCCTCACTTATGTCTACCACAGAAATGTCCTTCCCAATGTCCATCAAAGGGACGTTCTTCCCACTGTTCAACACAGAGACATCCTCCTAATTGTCCACAACAGTGACATCCTCCCTTGTCTACCACAGAGACTTAAACCCCACTGTACACCAAAGGGATGTTTCCCCATTCTCTACAGCAGGTTTGTCCTCATCAATGTCCACCACTGGGGTGTTTTTTCCCACTGTTCAAGACAGGGACATCCTAACTACTGTGCAACACAGGAACAATCTCCTGTTCACAACAGGGACGTCCTTATGACTGTGCACCACTGGGACATCTTCCATTGCACACCATGGATGTCCTCACCACTGTCCATCCCAGAGATGTCCTCTGTACTCTCCACAACAAGGAAATACTTCCTATGGTCCACCAAGGAGACATTCTTCTGTGCACCACAGAAATGTTCTCAACAAGAACGTCCTTCCCTCTGTCCAGCACAGAAATATCCTCCCCAATGTCCACAACATGGATGTCCTTCCAACTGTCCACACAAAGATATTCTACCAACTTCCATCCACAGGGACATCCTATCCACTGTCTACCACAGGGTCATCCTTCCCACTGTCCACCAAAGGGACGTCTTTCCCATTGTCCACCAAAGGTACATCATTCAACTGTCCACAACAGAGACATCCTTCCCACTGTCCACCACAGAGACATCCTCCCCACTGACCACCACAAGGATGTCCTTCATACAGTCCACCATAGAGAAGTCCTCCCTGTGGTCCACCAATGGGAGGTCCACCAAATTCTCCACCACAATGACATCCTTTTCTCTGTTCACCATTGGAACATCCTAACCATTTTGCACAACAGGGACATTTTCCTGTGCACAACAGGGATTTCCTCACCAATGTGCACCACAGGGACAACCTCCTTTGCACAACAGGGATGTCAGCAACACTCTCCACCCCAGAGATGTCCTCTGCGCTCTCCATGACAGGGACATCCTCCCCACTATCCACCAAAGAAAGTCTTTCCCACTATTCACCACAGGATGTCATCCCAAATGTCCAACACAGAAAAGTCCCATTCACTGTCCACCAGAGGTATATCCTTCCTCTGTCTACAACAGGGATGTCCTCTCCATTGTCCACCAGAGGGATGTCCTTTCCATTGTGCACCACAGAAACTTCCTCATCACTCTCTATCACAGGGACATCTTTACCACTGTCCAGAACAGAGAGGTACTCCCTGCTGTCCACCACAGGGATGTCCATTCTTTCACTGTCCACAAAAAGGACTTCCTTCCCATTGTTTACCACAGGGACGTCTTCCTAACTGTCCACCACACAAATATGTTCCCAACTGTCCACTACAGAAACATCCATCACACAGTGCACTACAGGGTCATACTCCCCACTGTCCTCAACAATGATATTCATCCAACTGTCCACAACAAAAAGTTCCTACCCACTGTCTACCACAGGAAAAGCCACCCAACTGCCCACCAAAAAGAAGTTCCTCCCCACAGTCCACTACAGGGACGTCCTTCCCACTCTCCATCAAATGGACAACCTTCCCACTGTCCAAAACATGGACATCTTACCTAGAGTCCACCACATGGACGGCCTTCCCCCCTTCCACCACAGTGACATCCTACCCCACAGTCCATTAGAGTGTGGTCCTTCCCACTTTCCACCTCAAGGACATCCTCCTGTGCACAACAGGGATGTCCTCACCACTGTGCACCACATTGACATACTTTGCATTATCCACCACAGGGACATCCTTCCCACTGTCCGCCAGAGTGTGGTCCTTCCCACTCTCCACCACAGGGATGTCCTTACCACTGTCCACCACAGGGACATCCTAAACACTGTTTACCACAAGGACATCCATATGCCTGTCCACCACAGGGATGTCCTCCCCACTCTCCACAAAAAGACATCCTTCCCACTGTCCATCACAGGGATGTCATCCCACCTGTATGACACAAAGAGTTCCTCTTCACTGTCCACCACAGAGATGTACTTCCCACTAACCACCACAGGTATGTCCTCCCAACTGTCCACCAGAGGGAATTCCTTCCCACTGTTCACCACAAGAAGGTCCTTCCCAATGTCCACAAAAGGGACATGCTTTTTACTCTCCAGAACATAAACATCCTACTCAGTGTCCACAACAGGGACATCCTTCTCACTGTCTACCACAGGGAGGTCCTATCTACTGTCCACCACAGTGATATTTTTTATACTGTCCACCACAGCGAGGTCCTCCTCACTGTCCACCACAAGGACATCCTTCCAACTGTCCACCACAGAAACCACCTCCACGCTGTCTACCACAGGAACGTCCTACATTCAGTCAGCCACAAGGACATCCTGCCCAATGTCCACCACAGGGATGTTCTCACCAATGTCCAACACAGAGTTGTCCTCAGCAATCTTCACCACCGGGACATCTTTCCTTCATCAACCACAAAGATGTCCACCACACTGTCCACCACAGAGATGTTTCCCCACTGTCCACATCAGGGGTGTCCTCACCAATGTCCACCACAGGGGTGTTATTTCCCATTGTTCAAAACAGGAATATCCTCCCCACTGTGCACCATAGGGACATCCTCCTGTGCACAACAGGGTCATCCTCATGACTGTGCAACACAGGGACATCTTCTAGTGCAGAACAGGGATGTCTTCACCACTCTCCACCCCAGAGATGTCCTCTGCACTCTCCAAAACAGGGACATTCTTTCCACGGTTCACCAAAATGACGTTCTTCACTGCACCACAGAAATGTGCTCACCACAGTTTACTACAGGGATGACCTCCCCACTGTCCAGCACAGGGATATTCTCCCCACAGTCGACAGCAGTGATGTCCTTCCCACTGTCGACCACAGTGATGTCCTCCCTGCTGTCCACTACAGGGACATTCTTCCCACTTTCCACCACAGAAACATCCTCCCCACTGTCCACCAAAGGGATTTCCTCCCCACAATCTACCACAGAGACATCCATCCCACTGTCCACAACAGAAATGTCCTCCCCACTGTACACCACAGGGAGGTCCTCCCAACTGTCCACCACAGGGCCATTCTTTCCACAGTCCTCCAAACAGATGTCTTTCCCACTGTCCACTACAGGGCCATCCTCCTGTGTACTACAAGGACATCCTTACCACTGTCCACAACATGGTTGTCCTCAAAAATATGCACTACAGGGATGTCCTCACTGCTGTCCACCACACAAATATTCTCTGCACTGTAAACCACAGGGACATCCTACCCACTATCCACAACAGAAAGTTCCTCCCCTCTGTCCACCACAGGAACATCCTTCTGCCTGTTCACTACAGTGATGGCCTCCCCACTGTCCTCCAAAGGGACATCCTTCCCATTGTTGAATACAAGAACTTCAATTCATCTGTCCACCACAGGGAAGTCCTCTTCACTGTCCACCACAGGGATGTCCTAAACACTGTCCACCACAGAGATGTCCTCCGCAATCTCCAGTATATGGACATACTTCCGATTATGCACCACATGGAAATTCTACAGTGCACCACAGTAACATCCTCCCCATTGTCCATCACAGTGAATTCCTCCCAACTCTCCACCACTGGGATGTTCTCCCCACTTTCTACAACAGGGATGTCCTTCCCACAATTCAAAACAGAAAGGTCCTCACTGCTGTCACTCACATAGGTGTCATTCCCTCTGTTCACCTCAGTGATATCCGCCCCTCAGAACATAACGGTGATGTCTTTCTCACGTTCCACCACAAGGAAGTCCTCCCTACTGTCCACAAAAGGGTCATCCTTCCCATGGTCCACCAAAAGGTCTTTCCCAATGTCCACAACAGGGACATACTTCACACAGTCGACAACATATATGTCCTTCCAAAGTCCACCACAGGGACATTTTTCCCACTGTCCACCACAAGGAAGTCCTCTACTGTCCACCACAGGAATGCCCTTTCCACTGTTCACCACAGGTATGTCCTCTGCACTGTTCACAACAGGCATGTCCTTTTCATTCTCCACCACAGGGACCTTTTTTCCACTGTCCACAAAAGGGAAGTCCTCTCTACTGTCAACTACAGGGAAGTCCTTTCCACTGTTCACCAAATGGACATCCTCTGAACTGTCCACAACAGGCATGTCCTTCCCACTGTCCACCATAGAAATGTACACCCTGCTGTCCACAACACGAATGTATGTCCCAGTGTCCACTAAATGATGTCCTCTCCTCTGTCCACCACAGAGACGTACTTCCCACTGTCCACCACATCATAATCCTGTCTACTGTCCATGAGCGGGACATGCTTCCCACTGCCCACCACACAGAGGTCCTTCCCAATGTCCACAACATGGATGGCCTTCCCACAATCCACAACATAAATGTTCTCCCTGCTGTCCAACACATGGACTATCTTCCCATTGTTCACCACAGAAAGGTCCTCTCTACTGTTCACCACAGGGATGTTCTTAACACAGTCCAAACCAGGACCCTACCCACTGTCCACCACAGGGATGTCCTTCCCACTGTCCACCTAAGAGACATCCTCCCCTCTGTCTACAAGAGAGACGTTCTTCCCACAATTCACCACAATGGGTTCTTTCCCAATGTCCGTAACAGAGATGTTCTTTCCAAAGTCCACAACATAAATGTCCTTCCCACTGTCTACTACAGGGACCTCCTTCCCACTGTCCACCACTTGGAAGTCCTCTCTACTGTACACCACAGGTATGTCCTTTCCACTGTCTACCACATGAACATCCTCACCAATGTCCACAACAGGGATGTTCTTTGCACTATCCACCACAGGGACGTCCTACTAAGTGTCCTACACAGGACATCCTACCCACAGTTCACCAAAGGGATGTCCTTCCCAAAGTCCACCACAGGGAACTTCTTACAACTGTCCACCACAAGGACATCTTCTCCACTGTCATACCACAGGGACGTCCTTCCCAGTGTCCATCAAAGTGACGTCCTTCCAATTGTTCACCACAGGTACATCCTCCAAATTGTCTACCACAGTGACATCCTTCCCCTGTCAAACACAGAGATTTAAACCCCACAGTCCACCACAGGGATGTTTCCCCACTATCCACCACAGGGTTGTCCTCACCAATGTCCACCACTGGGGTGTTCTTTCCCACTGTTCAAAACGTGGACATCCTCCCTACTGTGAACCACAGTAACATCCTCCTGTCCACAACATTGTCATCCTCATGAATGTGCACCACAGGGACATCTTCCCATGCACACCATAGGTGTCCTCACCACTGTCCACCCCCAAGATGTCCTCTGCACTCTCCAAAACAGGGACATGCTTCCCACGGTCCACCAAAGGAACATTCTCCAGTGCACCACAGAAAGTTCCTCATCACTGTTCACCACAAGAATGTCCTCCCCAAAGTCCATCACAGGGACTTCCTTCCCACTTTCCACAACAGGGTTATTCTTCCCTTTGTCCACCAAAGGGACATCCTTCCCACTGTCCACAATAGAAATATTCAACCCACTGTCCACCACAGGGACATCATACTCACTGTCCACCAAAGGACTGTCCTTCCCACAGTCCATCACATGGACATTCTTCAACTGTCCAACACACGGACATACTCCCCACTGTCCATCACATGGATGTCCTCACAACTGTCTATCACAGAAATGTCCTTCACACTGTCTATCAAAGGGACGTCCTTCTAATTCTTCACCACAGTGACATCCTTCCCCCGTATACCACAGAGTGGTAGACCCCACTGTCCACCACAGGGATGTATCCCCACTGTCCACCACAGGGTTTTCCTCATCAATGTCCACCACTGGTGTGTTCTTTCCCACTATTCAAGACAGGGACATCCTCCCTACTGTGCACCACAGTAACAATCTCTTGTTCACAACAGGGATGTCCCCTCGAATGTGCATCATAGGGACATCTTCCAGTGCACACTATGGACATCCTCACCACTGTCCAGCACAGAGATGTCCTCCGCTCTCTCGACAACATGAAATCCTTCTGAAGGTCCACCAAAGAAATGTTCTCTTGTGCACCACAGAAACGTTCTCACCAATGTTCACAACAGAGATGGTCATCCAACTGTCCATGACAGGGATATTCTTCCCACTGTCCACCACAGGGATGTCCTTCCCACTGTCCACCACAGGGATGTCTTTCCCACTGTCCACCATTGAAATGTCCTTTCCACAGTCCACAACAGGCATATCCTTCCCACTCTCCTCCACGAAGACATTCTACACACTGCCCTCAAGAGGGACATACTACCCACAGTCTAACACTGGGATGTCCTTCCTACTTTACACCAAAGGGACATCCTTCCCACTGTCCACAAGACAGACATCTTCCCCACTGTCCACCATAGGGACATCCTTCTCACTGTCCAACAAAGGTACATCTTTCAACTGTCCACCACAGAGACATCCTCCCCACTGTCCACCACAGGGACATCCTCACAACTGAGCACCACAATGACCTCCTTCATACAGTCAGTCATAGAGAAGTCCTACCTGATGTCCACCAAAGGGACGTCCTTCCCACTGTCCACCACAGGGACATCCTCCAAATTGTCCACCACAGTGACATCCTTTTCACTGTTCACCAATGGGATATCCTACCCACTTTGCACAACAGGGACATTGTCCTGTGAACAACTGGGATATCCTCACCACTGTACACAACAGGGATATCTTCCTTTGCACACCAGGGATATCAGCAATACTCTCCAACCCAGAAATGTCTTCTTCACTCTCCAGGACAGGGACATCCTCCCTACTATCCACCGAAGAAACGTCTTTCCCACTATTCACCACAGGAATATCATCCCAAGTGTCCAACACAGAAAAGTCCTCTTCACTGTCCAACACAGGGATGTCCTTTTCCCTGTCCACCACAGGGATGTCCTACCCACTGTCCACCAGAGGGATATCATTCCCACTGTTCACCACAAGGAGGTCTTTCCCACAATATAAATGTTCTTCACACTGTCCACCACAGAGTATTTCTCTCTACTGTCCACTAAAGAGATGTACATTCCACTGTCCACCAAGGGACATTTTCCTTTGCACCAGAGAAACTTCCTTACCACTGTCCACCACAGAAACATCCTTTCCACTGTTAACCACAGGGATGTCCTTTCCACTGTTCACCACAGAAACATACTCATCACTGTCTATCACAGGAACATCTTTACCACTATCCACTATAGAGATGTCTTCCCTGCTGTCAACCACAGGGACATCCTTCACACTGTCCACTATAGTAACGTCCTCTCAGTTGTACAATACAGAAAGGTCCTCCCCACTGTCCAACACAGGAACGTCCTTCTTACTGTCCACTACAGGGAGAACCTCTCCACTGTCTACAACATGGACGCCCTTCCCATTGTCCACCACATGGACATCCTTCCGCTGTCCATAAAAAGGACATCCTTCACACTGTTTACCACAGAGACATCTTCTTAACTGTCCACCACACAAATATTTTCCCAACTGTCCACTACAGAAACATCCATCCAACTGTACACAACAGGGACGTTTTCCTTACTGTCCTCCACAAGGACGTCCATTCCACTGTCCACAACAGAAATGTCCTACCCACTATCCACCACAGGGACATCCTCACAACTGTCCACCCCAAGGAGTTCTTTCCCCACAGTGAACCACAGGGACGTCCTTCCCACTGTCCACCAAAGGGACATCCTTCCCACTTTCCACAACACAGACATCTTCCCCACTGTCCACCACATTGACATACTTCCCACTGTCCACCACAGGGAATTACTACCCCACAGTCCACCAGAGTGTGGTAATCCCCACTGTCCACCACAAGGACATCCTCCTGTGCACAACAGGGATGTCCTCACCACTCTGAACCACAGGGACATACTTTGCATGGTCCACCCCAGGGAGGTCCTTTTCACTCTACAACAATGTGAGGTACTCCCTGCTGTCCACCACAGGGGCATCCTTAGAACTGTCCACCACTGGGTCCTCACCACTGTCTACCCCAGTTATTCCTTATGTCCCCAGTTATGTCCTTCACCAAAGGGACATCTTCCCCAAAGTGCACAAAAGGGACATCCTTTTACTGTCCACAACAGAGATGTTCTTCCCACTGGCCACCACAGAGAGGTCATCCCTGTTCTTCACCACAGGAACAGTCTTCCCATTGTTAACCATAGAATGTCCTCTCCACTGTCCATTACAGGGAAATTTTTCAAATTGTCCACCACGGAGATGTCCTACCCACTGTCCACCTCAATGATGTCCTCCCCACTTTAAACAGGGATGTCCTCCCCACTGTCCAACACAGAGACATCCTACCCATGTCCACAACACTGAGGTGCTCCCCATTGTCCACCATAGGAACGTAATCCCCTTGTTCACAACATGGATATCCTTCCACTATCCACAAAAAGGACATTATTCCCAAAGTTTAGCACAGGGATGTCCTTTCCACTATCCACTACACTACAGGGACGTTCTACACACTGTCCACCACAGGGAGGTCCACCCAAATGTCCACCACAGGAATTTCCTTTCCACTATCCATCAGAGTGAGGTCCTCCCCACTGTCCACCACAAGGATGTCCTGTAGTTTATAAAAAGGACATCCATAAAAATGTCCACCACAGGGTCATCTGCACCAATGTCCGGCACAGTGACATCCTTCCCAGTGTTCACCACAGGACATCCTCTTGTGCATAACAGGGACATCCTGACCAATGTGCACCACAGGGACATCTTTTTCACTGTGCACCACAGGGACATCATTCCCCAATGTTCACACAGAGTGGACCTCCACACAGTCCATCACATGGATGTCTTTCCAACTGTCCACCAAAGAAATATTCTCCTCACTTTGCACCACAGAGACATCCTCCTATGCACAATAGGGACGTCCTCACAACATTGCACCATAGGAATATTCTTTCCACTGTCCACAACAGAGATGTCTTTCCCACTGCAGACCACAGATATGTCCTCCCTGCTGTCCAGCACAGGGACATTCTTCCCACTTTCCACCACAAAAATGTCTTTTCCACTGCACACCTAAGGGATGTCCTTCCCTCTGTCAACAAGAGGGACGTTCTTCCCATAGTTCAACACAATGAGGTCTTTCCCAATGTCCTCAACAGATATGTTTTTCCAACAGTCCACAACATAAATGTTCTTCCCACTGTCCAGCACAGGGGGGTCCTCTCTACGCTCCACAACAAGAATGTCCTTTCCACGGTCCACCAAACGAATGTCCTTTCCACGGTCCACTAAACAAATGTCTTTTCCACTGTCCACCACAGAAACATCCACCTATGTACTATAAGGACATCCTTACCACTGTCCACAACATGGTTTTCCTCAACACTATGCACTACAGAGAAGTTCTCCCTGTCATACACCACAGGAATATCCTCCACACTGTAAACCACAGTGACATCCTACCCACTGTCCACCACAGGGAGGTCCTCCTCTCTGTCCACCACAGGGACATCCTTCTGCCTGTCCATCACAGTGATGTCCTCCCCACTGTCCTACAAAGGGACATCCTTCTCACTGTTGACCACAAGGACATCATTTCAAAAGTCCACCACAGGGAAGTCCTCTTCACTGTCCACCACAGGGATGTCCTTCCAACTGTACACAACAGGGAAATCCTCGTGTGCACAACAGGGATGTTCTTACCACTGTCCTCCCCAGAGATGTCTTACGCACTCCCCACTACAACGACATCCTTCTCACTGTCCACCAAAGAGACATTCTCTTGTGCACCACAGGAGCATTGTTTTTACTGTCCACAAGGCTGTCATCCACACTGTCCACCACAGTGAAATCCTCTCAACTCTCCAACACAGGGACATACTCCCAACTGTCCACAACATGGATGTCCTCCCAACTGTCAAACACAGCAAAGTCCTTCCCACTGTAAAAAACAGGAACATCCTCCCCACTGTCTAACACAGGGACATACTCCTATGCACAAATGGGATGTCCTAACCACTATTCACCACAGAGATGTCTTCTGCACCTTCCAACATATGGACATCTTTCCAACTATGCACCACAGGGACATTCTCCAGTGCACCACAGTAACATCCTCCCCACTGTCCATCACAGTGAAATCCTCCCCACTGCCCACCACTGAGATTTCCTCCTCACTGTCTACAACAGGGATGTCCTTCTCACTATTCACACCAGAAAGTTCCTCCCCACTGTCCACCAAAGTACGTTCCTCCCACTGTCCACCTCAGTAATATCCTGTCCTCAGATCATAACAGGCATGTCCTTCCGACTGTCCAACCTAAGGAGTTCCTCCCCCACAGTCCACCACAGGGACATCCTTCCCACTGTCCACCAAAGAGACATCCTTTACACTGTTCACAATACAGACATCTTCCTCACTTTCCACCACATGCACGTCCTTCCCACTGGCACTAGAGTGTGGTCCTCCCCACTGTACACCACAAGGACATCCTCCTTTGCACAAGAGGTTTGTCCTCACCACTGTGCACCACAGGGACATACTTTGCCTAGTGCACCACAGGGTCGTCCTCACCACTGTCCACCACAAGGATGTCCTCCTCACTGTATAAAACAGGGAAGTACTATGCACTGTACACCTCTGGAATGTCCTCATTACTTACAACCACAGAAATTTTCTTCCCAGTGTCCACCACAGGAACATCCTCACCACTGTCCACCAGAGGGACGTACTCCCCACTCTCCACCACAGAAACATCTTCCCCACTGTTCACTACAGGGACACCCTTCCCACTGTCCGCCACAGGGATGTCCTCTCCACTGTCCAGCAGAAAAACATCCAATTCACTGTCCACCACAAAAACCTCGTCAACACTGTCCATCACTGGGACAACTTTCACACTGTCAACCATCAAACACAGAGAGGTCCTCCCTGCTCTGCACCACTGCGACATCGTTCCCACTGTCCACAACTGTATCGCCCTCTGTACTGTCCAAAACAGGGATGTCCTCCCCACTGTCTACCACATGGACGTCCTACCCACTGTCCACCACAGGGAGGTCCTTCCTATTGTAAACCACAGAGACGTCCTCCCAGCAATTCAATAAAGAGACATCCTTCTCACTGTGCACCACAAGGACATCCTCCCCACTGTGCACTACAAGGACATCCTCCCGTGCACAACAGAGATGTCCTCCCCCTTATGCAACACAGGAACATCATCCTGTCCTCACCATGGATGTCCTCACCACTGTCTACCCCAGAGATATTCTCCACACTCTCCATGACAGGGACATCATTCACAATGTCCACCACAGTGACATCCTTCCCCCGTCTACCTCAGAGAGGTAAACCCCACTGTCTACCACAGGGATTTTTCCCCACTGTTCACCACAAGGTTGTCCTCATCAATGTCCACCACTGGGGTGTTCTTTCCCACTGTTCAAAACATGGACATTCTCCCCACTGTCCACGACAACGTTGTCCTCCCCAATTACGAAACAGGGATGTGTTCCCCACAGTCCACCACAGAGACATCCTACCCATGTTCACTACAGGGAGGTCCTTCCCAATGTCTACCATAAGGACATACTCCCCTTGTCCACAACATGACATCCTTCCAATGTCCACAAAGTGGACATTATTCGCACATTTTACCACAGGTATGTCCTCCCTGATGTCCACTACAGGGACATTCTACACACAGTTCACCACAGAGGGGTCTACAGAAACGTCCATCACAGGGATTTCTGCCCCACTGTCCATCAGAGAGAGGTCCTCCCCACTGTCCACCACAGGGATGTCCTCCTGTGGACCACAAGGACATCCATAAAACTGTCCACCACAGGGTCAACTTCACCAATGTTCAGCACAGTGATGTTCTTCTCACAGTTCACCACAGCTACATCCTCCTGTGCACAACAGGGACTTCCTGACCAATGTGCACAACAGGGACATCCTTTCCACTGTAAACTACAGGACATCTTCCCCAATGTTCGCTACAGAATGAACCTCCACATAGTCCACCACATGGACATCATTCCCACTATCCACCAAAGAAACATCCACCTCACTTTGCACCAGAGAGACATCCTCCTATGCACGACAGGGACATCCTCACAACTGTGCACCACAGGAATATTCTTTCCACTGTCCACAACAGAGATGTCCTTCACACTGTAGACAACAGAGATATCCTCCCTGCTGTCTACCACAGGGACATTTTCCCACTTTTCCACCACAGAAACATCCTCCCCACTGTCCACCAAAGGGATGTCCTCCCCACATTCTGCCACAGAGAAGTCCTTCCCACAGTCCACAACAGAAATGTCCTCCCCACTGTCCATCACAGTGAAATCCTCCCCACTGTCCACCACCGGGATATCCTCCCCACTGTCTACAACAGTGATGTCCTTCCAACTATTCACACCAGAAAGTTCCTGCCCGCTGTCCACTAAGAGGACGTCCTTCACACTGTCCACCTCAGTGATATCCTCTATTCAGATCATAACAGGGATGTCCTTCCCACTGCCCACCACAAGGAGGTCCTCCCCACTTTCCACCAAAGGCACACCCTTCCCACTGTCCACCACAAAGAGGTCTTTTCCAATATCCATAACAGGGATGTCATTTCACTGTCCAAAACATGTATGTCCTTACCACAGTCCACCACAGGGACCTGCTTCCCACTCTGCATTACAGGGAAATCCTCTCTACTGTACACCACAGGAATGTCCTTTCCATTGTCCACCACATTGAAGTCCTCCACACTGTCCACAATAATCATGTACATCCCAATGTCCACCACAGAAATGTCCTCTCCACTGTCCAACACTGGATGGTCCTCCCAACTGTCCACCAAAGGGACATCCTTTCCACTATTCACCAAAGAGGTTTCCTTCCCACTGTCCACCACAGGTATATTCTCCTATGTACCACAAGGACATTCTTACCACTGTCCACAACATGGTTGTCTTCACCAATGTCCACAACAGGCACTTCCTCACCACTGTCTACAACATGAATATCCTCCACACTGTAAAACACAGAGACATCCTACCCATTGTCCACCACAGAGATGTCCTCCCCACTGTCCACAACAGCAACATCCTTCTGACTGTCCACCACAGTGATATCCTCCCCACTGTACACCTCAGAGACCACCTCCTGTGCACAACAGGAATGTTCTTACCACTGTACACCACAGAGAGATCGTCTGCACTCCGTACTACAAGGACATCCTTTTCACGGTCCACCAAAGAAACATTCTCTTGTGCACCACAGGAACATTCTTCTTACTGTCTACAAAGCCATCATCTGCACTGTCCACCACAGTGAAATCCTCTCAACTCTCCACCACAGTGACATCCTCCCAAATGTCCACAACAGGGATGTCCTCCCAACTATCAATCACAGTGAAGTCCTTCCCACTGTAAACAACAGGGACATCCTCCCCACTGGGCCCAACAAGGATGGCCTACCCACTGTCCACCACAGAGATGTCCTCTGCACTCTCCTCCATATGGACATCCTTTCTGAATATGCACCACAAATTTGTTCTCCAGTGCACCAAAGTAACATCCTCCACACTGTCCAACAGAGTGAAATCCTCCCCACTGTCCACCACAGTGAAGTCTTCCCCACTGTCAACCACAGGGATGTCCTCTCCACTATCTACAACAGGGATGTCCTTCCCACAATTCAAAACTGAATTGTCCTCCCGGCTGTCCACCACAGGGACATCCTTCTCTCTGTCCACCTCAGTGATGTCCTCCCCTCAAACCATAACAGGGATGTCATTCCCACTTTCTACCACAGGGGCGTCCTCCCCACTGTCCACAAGAGGGTCACACTTCCCCATATCCACCAAAATGTCTTTCCCAATGTCCACAACAGGGATGTTTTTTCCACAGTCCACACCATATATGTCCTTCCAATGTCTACCACAGGGACCTTCTTCCCACAGACCACGTAAGAGAGGTCCTCTCTAATGTCCATCAAAGTGATTTCCTTTCCATTGTCCACCACAGGGACATCCTCCCCAGTGTCCACCACAGGAATGTACTACCCACTGCTCACCACTGGGACGTCCTACCCACTGTGTGCCACAGGGAGGTCCTCCCAACACTTCACCACAGGTAGGTCCTCTCCACTGTCCACTACAGGGATGTCATTTCAAGTGTCCACCACAGAAATATTCTCCCCACTGTCTACAACACGGATATTCTATCCATTGTCCACCACAGAAAGGTCCTCCCCACTGTCCACCACAGGGATGTTTTTCCCACTGTCCACCACAGGGACGTCCTACCCACTGTGTGTCACAGGGAGGTCCTCCCCAATCTTCACCACAGGTAGGTCCTATCCACTGTCCACCACAGGGACGTCATTTCAACTGTCCACCACAGAAATATTCTCCCCACTGTCCAAAACAGTGATGTCCTTTCCACTGTCCACCACAGAAAGGTCCTCCCCACTGTCCACTACAGGGATGTCCTTCCCACTGTCCACCTAAGTGACATTCTCCCCTCTGTCCACAAGATAGAAATGCTTCCCACACTACACCAAAAGGAGGTCTTTCCCAATATCCACAACAGAGATGTTCTTCCCACAGTACACAACATAAATGTCCTTCCCACTGTCCACCACAGGGACCTCCTTCCCACATTCCACCACAGGGAGGTCCTCACTACTGTCCATCAAAATGATGTCCTTTCCACTGTCCACCACAGTGACGTCCTCCCCACTGTCCACAAGAAAAATGTCCTCCCTAATGTCCACCACAGTGAAATCCTCCCTAATGTCCACCACAGGGATGTCCTCCGCAATGTCTACAACAGGGATGTCCTTCCCATTGTCCACCACATGAACATACTTTCACTGTCTACAAAAGGACTTCACTCCCACTGTTTACCACAGGGACGTCTTCCTAACTGTCCACCAAACAAATACATTCACAACTGTCCACTACAGACACATCCATCCCAATGTACACATCAGGGTCGTACTCCCTACTGTCCTCCACAAGGACATTCATCCCACTGTCCAAAACAGAAAGGTCTTACCCAATGTCAACCACAGGGACATCCTCCCAACTGTCCATGCCAAGGAGTTCCTCCCCCACAGTCCTCCACAGGGACGTCCTTCCCACTGTCCACCAAATGGACATCCTTCCTGCTGTCCACAACACAGACATCTTCCCCACTGTCCACTACATGGACTTCCTTCCCACTGTCCACCACAAGGCTGTCCTACCCCACAGTCCACCTGAGTGTGGTCCTCCGCACTATCCACCACATGGACATCCTCCTGTGCACAAGAGAGTTGTCCTGACCACTTTGCACCACAGGGACATACTTTGCATTGTCCACCACAGGGACATCATTCCCACAGTCCACCAAAGTGAGGTCCTCCCTGCTGTCCACCAAAGGGGTATCTTTACCACTGTCCACCACAGGGTCATCCTCACCACTGTCCACCACAAGGATGTTCTTCCCACTGTTCACCATAAAACATCCTTTCAATTGTCCACCACAGGAACATGCTCCCCACTGTCCACCAGAGGGACGTCCTTCCCACTGTACACAACAGACAGGTCCTTTCCACGGTCCACCACAGGAACCTTCTTCCCACTGTCCATCAAAGAGATGTCCTACAAACTGTCCACCACAGGAATGACCTCCCCACTTTAAACAGGGATGTCCTCCCCACTGTCCAACACAGAGATATCCTACCCATGTCCACCACAGGGATGTCCTCCCAACTATCCACCATAGGGATGTACACCCCTTGTCCACAACATGGACTTCCTTCCACTGTCTAAAAAGAGGACATTATTCCCACAGTTTAACACAGGGTTGTACTCCCCACTGTCCACTACAGGAAAGTTCTACACACTGTCCACCACAAGGAGCTCCACCCAACTGTCCACCACAAGGATTTCCTCCCCATTGTCCATCAGAGAGAGTTTCTCCACAATGTTTAACACAGGGATGTCCTCCTGTGTACCACAACGACATCCATCAAAATGTCCAACACAGGGCCAACTTCACTAATGTCCAGCACAGTGATGCCCTTCCCACAGTTCACCACAGGGACATCCTCCTGTGCACAACAGGGACATCCTGACCAATGTGCACCACAGGGACATCCTTTCCACTGTCCACCACAGGGACATCCTCCCCAATGTTCACTACATATTGGACCTCCCCAAAGTCCACCATATGGATGTCATTCCCACTGTCCACCAAAGAAACAACCTCCTAACTTTGCACCACAGTGACATCCTCCTATGCACAACAGGGACGTCCTCACAACTGTGCACCACAGCAATATTCTTTCCACTGTCCACAACAGAGATTTCCTTTGCCCTGTCAACCACAGAGATGTCCTCCCTGCTGTCTGCCACAGGGACATTCTTCCCACTTTCCACCACAGAAACATCCTCCCCACTGTCCACCAAAATGATGTCCTCCCCACATTCTGCCACAGAGTTGTCCATCCCACTGTCCACAACAGAAATTTCCTCCCAACTGTCCACCACAGGGAGATCCTCCCAACTGTCCACCACAGAGATGTCCTTTCCATGGCCCACCAAACTGATCTCCTTCACACTGTCCACCACAGTGACATCCTCCTGTGTACTACAAGGACATTGTTATCACTCACCACAACATGGTTTTCCTCAACAATTTGCACTACAGGGAACTCCTCACCACCGTCCACAAAATGAATATCCTCCATACTGTAAACCACAGGGACATCCTACATACTGTCCACCAGAGAGAGGTCTTCCCCTCTGTCCACCACAGGGACATCCTTCTGCCTGTCCACCACAGTGATGTCTTCCCCACTGTATCCAAAGGGATGTCCTTCTGACTGTCGATCACACGACTTCATTTCAAGGGTCCATCACAGGGAAGTCCTCTTCACTGTCCACCACAGGGATGTCCTTCACACTGTACATCACAAGGACATCCTCCTGTGCATGACAGGGATGTTCTTACCACTGTACACCCCAGAGATGTCTTCTGCACTCCCAACTACAAGGGCATCCTTCTCATTGTCCACCAAACAGACATTCTCTTGTGCACCACAGGAGCATTTTCCTTACTGTCCACAAGGATTTCATCCACACTGTCCACCACAGTGAAATCCTCTCAACTCTCCAACATAGGGACATCCTCCCAACTGTCCACAACACGGATGTCCACCCAAGTATCAAACACAGTGAAGTCCTTCCCACTGTAAACAACAGAGACATCCTCCGCACTCTGCAACACAGGGACATCCCCCTGTGCACAACAGAGATGTCCTAACCACTGTCCACCACAGACATGTCCTCCGCACACTTGACCATATGCACATTCTTCCAACTATTCACCACAGGGACATTCTCCAGTGCAGCACAGTAACATCCTCCCCACTGTCCATGACAGTGAAATCCTCTCCACTCTCCACCACCAGGATGTTCTCCCCACTATCTACAACAAAGGTGTCCTTCCCACTATTCACACCAGAAAGGTCCTCCCTACAGTCCACAAAGAGGACATCTTCACACTGTCCACTTCAGTGATATCCTCTCCTCAGATCATAATGGGGATATCCTTCCCACTGTCCACCTCAAAGAGGTGCTCCCCACTGTCCACCAGAGGCACAACCTTCCCACTGTCCACAACAAAGAAGTCTTTTCCAATGTCCTCAATAGGGACGTCCTTCCTACTGTCCAAAACATATATGTCCTTCCCACTGTTTACCACAGGGACCTCCTTCCCACTGTCCACCACAGGGAAGTCCTCTCTACTGTCCACCACAGTTATGTCCTTTCCACTGTCCACAATATTGACGTCCTCCATGCTGTCAACAACAACATGTACAGAAAGCTCTCCACCAAAGAAACATCCTCTACACTGTCCAACAGGGAGGTCCTCCCAACTGTACACCATAGGGACATACTTTCCACTGTACACCAAAGTGATGTCCTTCCAACTGTCCACCACAGGGACATCCTCCTGTGTACCACAAGGACATACTTACCCCTGTCCAAAACGTGGTTGTTCTCACAAGTTTCCACAACAGGGATGTACTCAACAATGTCCACAACATGAATATCCTCCACAATGCAAACCACATGGACATCCTACACATTGTCCACAACAGGGAGGTCCTCCCCACTGTCCACAACTTGAAAATCCTTCTGCCAGTCCAGCACAAAAATGTCCTCCCCACTGTACACCTCAGAGACATCCTCCTGTGCACAACAGGGATGTTGTTACCACTATACACCCCAGAGATGTCCTCTGCACTCCCCACAACAAGGACATCCTTCTCACTGTCCACCAAAGAGATATTCTCTTGTAAACCACAGGAACGTTGTTCTTACTGTCTACAAGGCCATCATCTGCAAAGTTGACCACAGTGAAATCCTCTCAACTCTCCAACACAGGGCCATCCTTCCAACTGTCCACAACACGGATGTCTTCCCAACTATCAAACACAGCAAAGTCCTTCCCACTGTAAACCACACTGACATCCATTCCACTGGGCACCGGAGGGACATCCTCCTGTGCACAACAGGGATGTCCTAACCACTATCCACCACAGTGATGTCCTCTGCACTCTCCACCATATAGACATCCTTCCAACTATGCACCACAGGGACATTCTCCAGTGCACCACAGTAAAATCCTCCCCACTGTCCATAACAATAAAATCCTTCCCACTGTCCATCACCGAGATGTCCTCCCCACTGTCTACTACAGGGATGTCCTTCCCACTATTCTCACCAGAAATGTCCTCCCTGCTGTACATCAAGTGGACGTCCTTCCCACTGGGCACCTCAGTGATATCCTCTTCTCAGATTATAACAGGGATGTCCTTCACACTGTCCACCACAGGGAGGTCCTACATACTGTCCACCAGAGGCATACCCTTCAAACTCTCCACCACAAAGTGGTCTTCCCCAATGTCCACAACAGGGATGTCCTTCCCAATGTCCATAACATATATGTCCTTCCCACTGTCTACCACAGGGACCTCTTTACCACTGTCCACCACAGGGAAGTCCTCTCAACTCTCCACCACAAAAATGTCCTTTCCACTGTCTACCACATGATGTCCTCCACACTGTCCACAGCAAACATGTATAGCCAACTGTCCACCACAGAGAGTTCCCCCCAACTGTCCAACACAGTGACGTCTTTTTCACTGTTCACCAAAGAGATGTCCATCCCACTGTGAACTACAGGGACATTCTCCTGTGTACCACAAGGACATCCTTACCGCTGTCCACAACATGGTTGTCCTCACCAATGTTCACTACAGTCACATCCTCACCACTGTCCACATCATGAATATCCTCCACACTGTAAACCACAGGGACATTCTATGCATTGTCCACCACAGGGAGGTCCTCCCCACTGTACACTTCAGGGACATCCTCCTGTGCACAACAGGGATATTCTTACCACTGTACACCCCAGAGATGTCCTCTGAACTCCCCACTACAAGGACATCATTCTCACTGTCCACTAAAGAGACATTCTCTTGTGCACCACAGGAGCATTGTCCTTACTGTCCACAAGGCCATCATCTGCACTGTCCACCACAGTGAAATCCTCTCAACTGTCCACCACTGTGACATCTTCCCAACTGTCCACAACTTGGATGTCCTCCCAACTATCAAACACAGTGAAGTCCTTCCCACTCTAAACAACAGGGTCATCCTCCCCACTCGGAACAAAAGGAATATCCTAACCACTGTCCAACAAAGAGATGTCCTCCGCACTCTCCACCATATGGACATCCTTCTGACGATGCACCACAAGGACATTCTCCTGTGCACCATAGTAACATCCTTCCCACTGTCCACCACAGTGAAATCCTCACCACTGTCCACCACAGAAATATCCTCCATACTGTCTACAACAGGGATGTCCTTCCCACAATACAAACAGAAAGGTTTTCCCTGTTGTCCACTACAGTGACATCCTTCCCTCTGTCCACCTCTGTGTTATCCTCCCCTAATATCATAACATGGATGTCCTTCTCAATTTCCACCACAGCGACATCCTCCCCACTGTCCACAAGAGAGTCATCCTTCCTAATGTTTACCAAAATGTCTTTTCCATGTCCACAACAGAGACATCCTTCTCACCTTCCACCACAGGGATGTCTTCTCTACTGTCCACCACAGGGATGTCCTTTCCACTGTTCACCAAAGGGATGTCCTCAGTAGTGTCCACAACAAGCATGACCTTTTCACTCTCCACCACAGGGACCTCCACCTCACTGTCCACAACAGGGAAGTCTTCTGTACTGTTCACCACAGGGATGTCCTTTCCACAGTCCACCACAGGGGTGTCCACCATACTGTCCACAACAGACAAGTCCTTCAACTCTCCACCACAGGAAGGTACACCCTGCTGTCCACAACAGGAATGTACTTCCTAATGTTCACCTCAATGATGTCCTTTCCTTTCTCCACCACAGGGACATCCTTCCCATGGTCCACCACACGGTGATCCTTTCCAGTGTCCAAAAGAGGGACATGCTTGCCACTGTAGAACACACGAATGTCCTTCCAAATGTCCACAACATGATTGTCCTTTCAACAATCCACAACATAAATGTCCTTCCCACTATCCACCACAGGGACCTTCTTCCAAAAGTTCACCACAGAGATGTCCTGTCTACTATCCACCACAGGGATGTCCTTACCACTGTCTACCTAAGTGACGACCTCCCCTCCCTCCACCACAGGGACATCCTTCCCACTGTACACCACAGTTAGTCCCTCCCCTATGTCCACCAGAGGGACATCCTTCCTTCCGACAGTTGTTGTGGTCTTTCTGACAGTCCACAACAGGGACGTCCTTCCCACAGTCCACAACATATATGTCTTCCCAATGCCCACCACAGGGACATCCTTCTTTCTGTCCACCACAGGGAATTTCTCTCTACTGTCCACCACAGGTATGTCATTTCTACTGTTTACCACAGGGATATCTGCCACCCTGTCCACAACAGTCATGTCCTTACCATGGTCCACCACAGGGACCTCCTTCCCACTGCCACCACATGGAGTTACTCCCCACTGTCCAGAAGAGGGACATGCTTCCCACTGTCTACCACATGAAGGGCCTACCTAATGTCCACAACATGGACTTCCTTCCAATATGCCACAACATAAATGTCCTCCTCACTGTCCAACACATGGTAATTCTTCCCCATGTTCACCACAGAAAGGTCCTCTCTAATGTCCACCAAAGGGATGTCCCTACCACTGTCCAAACCAGTGACATTCTCCCCACTGTCCGCAACAGGGATGTCTTTACCACTGTCCACCACAGAAATGTCCCCCCCACTTTCAGCCACAGGGATGTTCTTCCCACAGCCACCTAAGTGGTGTCCTCCCCTCTGTCCACAAGAAGGACATTCGTCACACTGTTCACCACAAGGAGGTCTTTCCCAGTGTTCACAAGAGAGATGTTTTTCCCACAGTCCACAACATAAATGTCCATCCCACTGACCACCACAGAGACCTCCTTCCCACTGTCCACCACAGGGAGGTCCTCTCTACTGTTCATCAAAGTGATGTCCTTTCCACTGTCCACCACAGGGACGTCCTCCCCACTGTCCACAACAGGGATGTTCTTTCCACTGTCCACCACAGGGACATCCTCCACAGTGTCCACTATGGCAACGTACTACCCACTGTCCATCACAGGGATGTCCTATCCACTCTCTACAACAGGGAGGTCCTCCCCAATCTCCAGAACATTTAGGACCTCTCCACTCTCCAAGGACGTCATTTCAACTGTCCAATACAGACATATTCTCCCCACTGTCCACAACAGGGAAGTCCTTCCCACTGTCTACCATAGAGACGTTCTACCCACTGCCCTCAACAAGGACATCCTACCAACTGTCTACCACAGGGATGTCCTTCCAACTGTCCACCAAAGAAACATTCTTCCCACTGTCCACCAAAGGTACATCTTTCAACTGTCCACCACAGAGACATCTTCCCCACTGTCCACAACAGGGACATCCTCCCCACTGACTACCACAAGGACATACTTCATTCAACCCACCATAGGGAAGTCCTCCCTGTTGTCCACCAAAGGTACATCCTTCCCACTGTCCACCACAGTGACATCCTTCCCTCATCTACCACAGAGACATAAACTCCACTGTCCACCACAGGGACGTTTCCCTACTCTCCACCACAGGGTTGTCCTCATCAATGTCCACCACTGGGGTGTTCTTTCCCAGTGTTCAAGACAGGAACATCCTACCTACTGTTCACAAGAGGAACAATCTCCTGTTCACAACAGGGATGTCCTCATGACTGTACACCACAGGGACATCTTCCAGTGCACACCAGGGACGATTTCACCACTGTCCACCCCAGAAATGTCCTTTGCACTCTCCACAACAGGGAAATCCTTCCTACGGTCCATCAAAGAGACGTTATCATGTGCACCACAGAAACATTATCACCACTGTTCACCACAGTGATGTCCACCCCACTGTCCACCACAGGGACATCCTCCCCTCTGTCCACCACAGGGACATCCTTCCCACTGTCCACAACAAAGACGTCCTTCCAACTGTCCAACAAAGGATATAATCCCCACTGTCCACAACAGGGTTGTCCTTTCCACTGTTCACCACGAAGAAGTTCTACCCACTGCCCTCCACAGGGACATCCTACCACTTTCTAACACAGGGACGTCCTTCCCACTGTCCACCAAAGGTACATCTTTCAACTGTCCACCACAGAGACATACTCCCCACTGACCATCACAAGGACGTCCTTCATACAGTCCACCATAGAGAAGTCCTCCCTGTTGTCCACCAAAGGGACATCCTCCCAATATCTATCAGAGGGACATACTCCAAATTTTCCACCACAGTGACATCCTTTTCACTGTTCACCACTGTGACATCCTAAAAACTTTGCACAATAGGGACATTTTCCTGTGCACAACAGGGATATCCTTACCACAGTGCTCCACTAGAACATCCTGCTTTGCACACCAGGGATGTCAGCAACACCCACCACCCCAGAGATATCCTCTGCACTCTCTATGACAGGGATTTCCTCCCCACTATCCACCAAAAAAAGTCTTTCCCACTATTCACCAAAGGGATGTCATCTCAAATGGCCAACACAGAAAAGTACTCTTCACTGTCCACCATAGGGATATCCTTCCCCCTGTCCAAAACAGGGACATCCCATTGTGTGCCACAAGTACATCTTTACCATTGTCCCCAACATGAATGTCCTCCACACTGTAAAACACAAGGACATCCTATACATTGTCCTCCACAGGGAGGTCCTCCCCACTGTCCACAACAGGAACATCCTTCTGCCTGTCTGCCACAGTGATGTCCTCCTCACTGTACAATTCAGGGACATCCTCCTGTGCACAACATGGATGTTCGTACCACTGTACACCCCAGAGATGTCCTCTGCACTCCCCAGTACAAGGACATCTTTCTCAGTGTCCACAAAAGAGACATTCTCCTTTGCACCACAGGAAATTTGTTCTTACTGTCTACAAGGTTCGTCATCTGCACTGTCCACCACAGTGAAATCCTCTCAACTCTCTACCACAGAGAAACATCCTCCCAACTGTCCACAACAGGGATGTCCTCACAACTATCAAACACAGTGAAGTCCTTCCCACTGTAAACAACAGGGACATCCTCCAAACTGTCCACAACAAGGAGTTCCTCCCCCACAGTCCACCACAGGGACGTTCTTCCCACTGTCCACCAAAGGGACATCCTTCCCACTGTTCAAAACATGGACATCTTCCCCACTGTCCACCATGTAGACATCCTTCCCACTGTCCACCACAGGGATGTCCTACCTCACACTCCACCAGAGTGTTGTCCTCTCCACTGTACACCACAAGAACATCTTCCTGTGCACAACAGGGATGTCCTCACCACTGTGCAACATAGGGACATACTTTGCTGTCAACCACAGAAAGATTTCCACTGTCCACACAGAGATGTCCACAACAGTGTCCACCACAAGAATATCCTCCCCACTTTAAAAGGTTTGTCCTCCCCATTATCGACCACAGAGACATCCTACCCATGTCCACCACAGGGAGGACCTCTCCACTGTCTACCATAGGGAGGTACTCCCCTTTTCCACAACATGGACATCTGTCCATTGTCCACAAAAAGGACATTATTTCCAAGTTTAGCACAGGGATGTCCTCCCCACTCTCCATCAGAGAGAGGTCCTCACCTCTGTCCACCACAGGGACATCCTTCTGCCTGTCCACCATAGTTATGTCCTCCCCTCTCTCCTCCAAAGGGACAAACTTCCTACTGTCGACCACAAGGACGTCATTTCAATGGTCCACCACAGGGAAGTCCTCTTTACTGTCCACTGCAGGGATGTTCTTCCCACTGTACACCACAGGGAATCTTCCTGTGCACAATAGGGATGTTTTTACCACTGTCCTCTCCAGAGATGTCTTCTGCACTCCCCACTACAATGACATCCTTCTCACTGTCCACCAAAGAGACATTCTCTTGTGCACCACAGAAGCTTTGTCCTTAGTGTCCATAAGGCCGTCATCCACACTCCACCACAGTGAAATCCTCTCAACTATCCAAAACAGGGACATCCTCCCAACTGTCCACAACACGGATGTCCTCCCAAATATCAAAAAGAGGGAAGTCCTTCCCACTGTAAACAAAAGGGACATCCTCCCCACTGTGCACCAAAGTGACATATTCCTATGCACAACAGGGACATCTTAACCACTGTCCACCACAAAGATGTCCTCCGCACTCTCCACCATATGCACTTCCTTCCAACTATGCACTCCAAGGGCACTCTCCAGTGCACCAAAGAAACATCCTCCCCACTGTAAATCACAGTGAAATCCTCCCCACTGTCCAACACTGGGATGTCCTCCCACTGTCTACAACAGGGATGTCCTTCACACTATTCACACCAAAAAAGTCCTCCCCGCAGTCCACCAAGCAAACTTCCTTTCTGCTGTACACCTCAGTGATATCCTCTCCTCAGATCATAACAGGGATGTCCTTACCACTGTCCACCAGAGTCATCCCCTTCCCACTGTCCACCACAAAGTGGTTTTTTCCAATGTCCACAAAAGGGACATCCTTTCCACTGTCCACAACATATATGTCCTACCGACTGACCACCACAGGGACCTCATTCCCACTGTCCACCACAGGGAAGTTTTCTCTACTATCCACCAAAGGGATGTCCTTACCACTGTTCACTTAAATGATGACCTCCCCTCTCTCTACCACAGGGACATCCTTCCCACTGTCCACCACAGGGAGTTCCTCCCCAATGTCCACCAGAGGGACATCCTTCCCACTGTTCACCACAAGGAGGTTTTTCCCAATGTCCACAACAGTGACAACCTTCCCACAGACCACAACATATATGTCCTTCCAATAACCACCACAACGACCTCCTTCTCACTGTCCAACACAGGGGATTCCTATTTATTGTCAACCACAGGTATATCCATTCCACTGTACACCACAGGGATGTCCTCCGCCCTGTCCTCAAAAGGTATATCCTTTCCATGGTCCACGAAAGGGACTTCCTTCCCACTGTCCACCACAGGGATGTCCTTCCCACTGTCCACCTAAGTGACATCCTCCCCTCTATCCACAAGACGGACATTCTTTTCACAGTTCACCACAAGAAGGTCTTTCCCAATGTCCAAAACAGAGATGTTCTTCCCACAGTCCACAACATAAATGTCCTTCCCACTGTCCACCACAGGGACCTCCTTGTTACTCTCCACCACAGGGAGGTCCTCTGTACTGACCATCAAAGTGATGTCCTTTCCACTGTCCACCATAGGGACGTTCTCCACACTGTCCACCAAAGGGATGTCCTATCCACTGTTCTCCATAGGGATGTCCTTCCCCCTGTCCAAAACAGGGACATCCCATTGTGTGCCACAAGTACATCTTTACCATTGTCCCCAACATGAATGTCCTCCACACTGTAAAACACAAGGACATCCTATACATTGTCCTCCACAGGGAGGTCCTCCCCACTGTCCACAACAGGAACATCCTTCTGCCTGTCTGCCACAGTGATGTCTTCCTCACTGTACAATTCAGGGACATCCTCCTGTGCACAACATGGATGTTCGTACCACTGTACACCCCAGAGATGTCCTCTGCACTCCCCAGTACAAGGACATCTTTCTCAGTGTCCACAAAAGAGACATTCTCCTGTGCACCACAGGAAAGTTATTCTTACTGTCTACAAGGTTCGTCATCTGCACTGTCCACCACAGTGAAATCCTCTCAACTCTCTACCACAGAGAGACATCCTCCCAACTGTCCACAACAGGGATGTCCTCCCAACTATCAAACACAGTGAAGTCCTTCCAACTGTAAACAACAGGGACATCCTCCCTACTGGGCACAACAGGGATGTCCTCCCAACTATCAAACACTGTGAAGTGCTTCCCACTATAAACAACAGGGACATCTTCCTCACTGGGCACAACAGGGATGTCCTAACCACTGTCCACCACTGAGATGTCTTCCTCACACTCCACCATATGGACATCCTTCTGACTATGCACCACAATGACATTCTCCAGTGCACCACATTAACATCCTCCCCACTGTCCATCACAGTAAAATCCAACCCACTGTCCAACACCAGGATGTCCTCCACACTGTCTACAACAGGGATGTCCTTCCCACTATTCACAACATAAAAGTCCTCCCTGCTGTCCAACAAGCAAACGTCCTTTCTGCTGTCCACCTCAGTGATATCCTCTCCTCAGATCAAAACAGAGATGTCCTTCCCACTGTCCACCACAGGGATGTCCTCCCCACTCTCTACAGCAGGGATGTCCTTCCCACTATTCACACCAGAAAACTTCTCCCCACTGTCCACCAAGCAAACATTCTTTCTGTTGTCCACCTCAGTGATATCCTCTCCTCAGATCAAAACAGGGATGTCCTTCTTATTGTCCACCACAACAGGTCCTCCTCACTGTCCACCAGATGCACAACCTTCCCACTGTCCATCACAAAGAGATTTTTTCCAATATCCACAAAAGGGACGTCCTTCCCTCTGTCCACAACATATATATCCTTCCGATTGTCCACCACAGGGACCTCCTTCCCACTGTCCACCACAGGGAAGTCCTCTCTAATATCCACTACAGTGATGATATTACCAATGTCCACCTAAGTGACGACTTCCCCTCTCTCCATCACAGGGACATTCTTCCCACTGTTCACCACAAGGAGGACTTTCCCAATGTCCACAAGAGTGAAGACCTTCCCACAGTCCACAACGTATATGTCCTTCCAATGTCCAACACAGCGACCACCTTCTCAATGTCCACCACAGGGAAGTCCTATCTACTGTCCACTACAGGTATGTTTTTCTATTGTATACCACAGGGATGTCCGCTGCCCTGTCCACAACAGGCATGTCCTTTCCATGGTCCACAAAAGAGACTTCTTTCTCCCTGTCCACCAAAGGGAAGTCCTTTCTACTGTCCACCACAGGGATGTCCTTTCCACTGTCCAACAAAGGGACATCCCCTGCACTGTCCACAACAGGCATGTCCTTCCCACTGTCCACAAAAGGAAGGTACACCCTTCTGTCCACAACACGAATGTACTTCCCAATGTCCACTAAATTATGTCCTCTCCTATGTCCATGACAGAGATGTCCTTCCCACTGTCCTCCACATGGTGTTTCTCCCCACTGTCCACGAGAGGAACATGCTTCCCACTGTCCACCACACGGAGGTCCTTCCCAATGTCCACAACATGGACGTTCTTCCCATAATCCACAACATAAATGTCCTCCCCGCTGTCCAACACATGGACCATTTTCCCACTCTTCACCACAGAAAGGTCCTCTCTACTGTCCACCAAAGTGATGTCCTTATCACTGTCCAAACCAGTGACATCCTACCCAATGTCCACAACAGGGATGTCCTTCCCAATGTCCACCACAGGAAGGTCCTCCCCACTGTCCACCACAGGGATGTCCTTCCCACTGTCCACCTAAGTGACATCCTCCCCTCTATCCACAAGACGGATATTCTTTTCACAGTTCACCACAAGAAGGTCTTTCCCAATGTCCAAAACAGAGATGTTCTTCCCACAGTCCACAACATAAATGTCCTTCCCACTGTCCACCACAGGGACCTCCTTGTTACTCTCCACCACAGGGAGGTCCTCTGTACTGACCATCAAAGTGATGTCCTTTCCACTGTCCACCATAGGGACATTCTCCACACTGTCCACCAAAGGGATGTCCTATCCACTGTTCTCCATAGGGATGTCCTTCCCCCTGTCCAAAACAGGGACATCCCATTGTGTGCCACAAGTACATCTTTACCATTGTCCCCAACATGAATGTCCTCCACACTGTAAAACACAAGGACATCCTATACATTGTCCTCCACAGGGAGGTCCTCCCCACTGTCCACAACAGGAACATCCTTCTGCCTGTCTGCCACAGTGATGTCTTCCTCACTGTACAATTCAGGGACATCCTCCTGTGCACAACATGGATGTTCGTACCACTGTACACCCCAGAGATGTCCTCTGCACTCCCCAGTACAAGGACATCTTTCTCAGTGTCCACAAAAGAGACATTCTCCTGTGCACCACAGGAAAGTTATTCTTACTGTCTACAAGGTTCGTCATCTGCACTGTCCACCACAGTGAAATCCTCTCAACTCTCTACCACAGAGAGACATCCTCCCAACTGTCCACAACAGGGATGTCCTCCCAACTATCAAACACAGTGAAGTCCTTCCAACTGTAAACAACAGGGACATCCTCCCTACTGGGCACAACAGGGATGTCCTCCCAACTATCAAACACTGTGAAGTGCTTCCCACTATAAACAACAGGGACATCTTCCTCACTGGGCACAACAGGGATGTCCTAACCACTGTCCACCACTGAGATGTCTTCCTCACACTCCACCATATGGACATCCTTCTGACTATGCACCACAATGACATTCTCCAGTGCACCACATTAACATCCTCCCCACTGTCCATCACAGTAAAATCCAACCCACTGTCCAACACCAGGATGTCCTCCACACTGTCTACAACAGGGATGTCCTTCCCACTATTCACAACATAAAAGTCCTCCCTGCTGTCCAACAAGCAAACGTCCTTTCTGCTGTCCACCTCAGTGATATCCTCTCCTCAGATCAAAACAGAGATGTCCTTCCCACTGTCCACCACAGGGATGTCCTCCCCACTCTCTACAGCAGGGATGTCCTTCCCACTATTCACACCAGAAAACTTCTCCCCACTGTCCACCAAGCAAACATTCTTTCTGTTGTCCACCTCAGTGATATCCTCTCCTCAGATCAAAACAGGGATGTCCTTCTTATTGTCCACCACAACAGGTCCTCCTCACTGTCCACCAGATGCACAACCTTCCCACTGTCCATCACAAAGAGATTTTTTCCAATATCCACAAAAGGGACGTCCTTCCCTCTGTCCACAACATATATATCCTTCCGATTGTCCACCACAGGGACCTCCTTCCCACTGTCCACCACAGGGAAGTCCTCTCTAATATCCACTACAGTGATGATATTACCAATGTCCACCTAAGTGACGACTTCCCCTCTCTCCATCACAGGGACATTCTTCCCACTGTTCACCACAAGGAGGACTTTCCCAATGTCCACAAGAGTGAAGACCTTCCCACAGTCCACAACGTATATGTCCTTCCAATGTCCAACACAGCGACCACCTTCTCAATGTCCACCACAGGGAAGTCCTATCTACTGTCCACTACAGGTATGTTTTTCTATTGTATACCACAGGGATGTCCGCTGCCCTGTCCACAACAGGCATGTCCTTTCCATGGTCCACAAAAGAGACTTCTTTCTCCCTGTCCACCAAAGGGAAGTCCTTTCTACTGTCCACCACAGGGATGTCCTTTCCACTGTCCAACAAAGGGACATCCCCTGCACTGTCCACAACAGGCATGTCCTTCCCACTGTCCACAAAAGGAAGGTACACCCTTCTGTCCACAACACGAATGTACTTCCCAATGTCCACTAAATTATGTCCTCTCCTATGTCCATGACAGAGATGTCCTTCCCACTGTCCTCCACATGGTGTTTCTCCCCACTGTCCACGAGAGGAACATGCTTCCCACTGTCCACCACACGGAGGTCCTTCCCAATGTCCACAACATGGACGTTCTTCCCATAATCCACAACATAAATGTCCTCCCCGCTGTCCAACACATGGACCATTTTCCCACTCTTCACCACAGAAAGGTCCTCTCTACTGTCCACCAAAGTGATGTCCTTATCACTGTCCAAACCAGTGACATCCTACCCAATGTCCACAACAGGGATGTCCTTCCCAATGTCCACCACAGGAAGGTCCTCCCCACTGTCCACCACAGGGATGTCCTTCCCACTGTCCACCTAAGTGACATCCTCCCCTCTATCCACAAGACAGATATTCTTTTCACAGTTCACCACAAGAAGGTCTTTCCCAATGTCCAAAACAGAGATGTTCTTCCCACAGTCCACAACATAAATGTCCTTCCCACTGTCCACCACAGGGACCTCCTTGTTACTCTCCACCACAGGGAGGTCCTCTGTACTGACCATCAAAGTGATGTCCTTTCCACTGTCCACCATAGGGACATTCTCCACACTGTCCACCAAAGGGATGTCCTATCCACTGTTCTCCATAGGGATGTCCTTCCCCCTGTCCAAAACAGGGACATCCCATTGTGTGCCACAAGTACATCTTTACCATTGTCCCCAACATGAATGTCCTCCACACTGTAAAACACAAGGACATCCTATACATTGTCCTCCACAGGGAGGTCCTCCCCACTGTCCACAACAGGAACATCCTTCTGCCTGTCTGCCACAGTGATGTCTTCCTCACTGTACAATTCAGGGACATCCTCCTGTGCACAACATGGATGTTCGTACCACTGTACACCCCAGAGATGTCCTCTGCACTCCCCAGTACAAGGACATCTTTCTCAGTGTCCACAAAAGAGACATTCTCCTGTGCACCACAGGAAAGTTATTCTTACTGTCTACAAGGTTCGTCATCTGCACTGTCCACCACAGTGAAATCCTCTCAACTCTCTACCACAGAGAGACATCCTCCCAACTGTCCACAACAGGGATGTCCTCCCAACTATCAAACACAGTGAAGTCCTTCCAACTGTAAACAACAGGGACATCCTCCCTACTGGGCACAACAGGGATGTCCTCCCAACTATCAAACACTGTGAAGTGCTTCCCACTATAAACAACAGGGACATCTTCCTCACTGGGCACAACAGGGATGTCCTAACCACTGTCCACCACTGAGATGTCTTCCTCACACTCCACCATATGGACATCCTTCTGACTATGCACCACAATGACATTCTCCAGTGCACCACATTAACATCCTCCCCACTGTCCATCACAGTAAAATCCAACCCACTGTCCAACACCAGGATGTCCTCCACACTGTCTACAACAGGGATGTCCTTCCCACTATTCACAACATAAAAGTCCTCCCTGCTGTCCAACAAGCAAACGTCCTTTCTGCTGTCCACCTCAGTGATATCCTCTCCTCAGATCAAAACAGAGATGTCCTTCCCACTGTCCACCACAGGGATGTCCTCCCCACTCTCTACAGCAGGGATGTCCTTCCCACTATTCACACCAGAAAACTTCTCCCCACTGTCCACCAAGCAAACATTCTTTCTGTTGTCCACCTCAGTGATATCCTCTCCTCAGATCAAAACAGGGATGTCCTTCTTATTGTCCACCACAACAGGTCCTCCTCACTGTCCACCAGATGCACAACCTTCCCACTGTCCATCACAAAGAGATTTTTTCCAATATCCACAAAAGGGACGTCCTTCCCTCTGTCCACAACATATATATCCTTCCGATTGTCCACCACAGGGACCTCCTTCCCACTGTCCACCACAGGGAAGTCCTCTCTAATATCCACTACAGTGATGATATTACCAATGTCCACCTAAGTGACGACTTCCCCTCTCTCCATCACAGGGACATTCTTCCCACTGTTCACCACAAGGAGGACTTTCCCAATGTCCACAAGAGTGAAGACCTTCCCACAGTCCACAACGTATATGTCCTTCCAATGTCCAACACAGCGACCACCTTCTCAATGTCCACCACAGGGAAGTCCTATCTACTGTCCACTACAGGTATGTTTTTCTATTGTATACCACAGGGATGTCCGCTGCCCTGTCCACAACAGGCATGTCCTTTCCATGGTCCACAAAAGAGACTTCTTTCTCCCTGTCCACCAAAGGGAAGTCCTTTCTACTGTCCACCACAGGGATGTCCTTTCCACTGTCCAACAAAGGGACATCCCCTGCACTGTCCACAACAGGCATGTCCTTCCCACTGTCCACAAAAGGAAGGTACACCCTTCTGTCCACAACACGAATGTACTTCCCAATGTCCACTAAATTATGTCCTCTCCTATGTCCATGACAGAGATGTCCTTCCCACTGTCCTCCACATGGTGTTTCTCCCCACTGTCCACGAGAGGAACATGCTTCCCACTGTCCACCACACGGAGGTCCTTCCCAATGTCCACAACATGGACGTTCTTCCCATAATCCACAACATAAATGTCCTCCCCGCTGTCCAACACATGGACCATTTTCCCACTCTTCACCACAGAAAGGTCCTCTCTACTGTCGACAACATGGATGTCCTTACCACTGTCCAAAACAATGACATCCTCCCCACTGTCCACAACAGTGATTTCCTTCCCACTGTCCACCATAGGAAGGTCCTCCCCACTGTCCACCACAGGAATGTCCTTCCCACTGTTCACCTAAGTGACGTCCTCCACTCTGTCCACAAGAGGGACATTCTTCCCACAGTTCACCACATGGAGGTCTTTACCAATGTCCACAACAGAGATGTTCTTCCCACAGTACACAACATAAATGTCCTTCCCACTGTCCACCACAGGGACCTCCTTCCCACTGTCCACCACAGGGAGGTCCTCCCTACTGTCCACTAAAGTGATGTCCTTTCCACTGTTTACCACAGGGACATCCTCCGAAGTGTCCACCACAGGAATGTACTACCAACATTCCAACACAGGGATGTACTATCCACTGTCTACAACATGGAGTTTCTATCACCACAGGTAGGTCCTCTCCACTGTCCACCACAGGGACGTCATTTCAACTGTCCACAACAGAAACATTCTCCGCACAGTGCACAACAGTTATGTCCTTCCCACTGTTCACCACAGAGACATTCTACCCACTGCCCTCCACAGGGATATCCTACACACTGTCTAAAACAGGGATATCCTTACCACTGTCCACCAAAGTGACATTCTTCCCAGTGTCCACCATAGGTACATCTTTCAAGTGTCCACAACTGAGACATCCTCACCACTGTCCACAACAGGGACATCCTCCCCACTGACCACCACAAGGACATCCTTCATAAATTCCACCATAGAGAAGTCCAACCTGTTGTCCACCAAAGGCATGTTCTTCCCACTGTCCACCACAGGACATCCTCAAAATTGTCCACCACAGTGACATCCTTTTCACTGTTTACCACTGAGACATCCTACCCACTTTGCACAACAGTGACATTTTCCTATGCACAACAGGGATATCCTCACCACTGTGCACTACAGGGATGTCCTCCCCAATGTCCATCAGTGCGATGTTTTTTTCACTGTTCACCACAAGGAGGTCCTTTCCAATGTCGACAATAGGGACTTACTTTCCACTGTAAACAACATAAATGTTCTTCCCATTCTCCACCACAGTGTCTTTCTCTCTACTGTCCACCACAGAGATGCACTTTCCACTGTTCATCAAAGGGACATTTTCCCTTGCACCAGAGAAACTTCCTCACCACTGTCTACCACAGAAACGTCCTCACCACTGTCCACCACTGTGACGTCCTTTCCACTTTCCACCATGAGGAGGTCCTCTCCACTGTCCACCACAGATACATCCTTTCCACTGTTCACCACGGAGTTGTGCTTCCCAATAACCATGATAGGGTGGTCCTCACCCCTGTCTAAAACAGGGACATCCTTTCAACTGTCCAACACAGAAATATCCTCATCACTGTCTATCACAGGGACATCTTTACCACTGTCCACCACAGAGACGTCCTCCCTCCTGTCCACGACAGCAATGTCCTTCACAATGTCCACCACAGTAATATCCTCTCAGTTGTCCAAAACAGAAATGTCCTCCCCACTGTCCACCACAGAGACGTCCTACTTACTTTCCACCACAGGGAGAACCTCCTTACTGTCTACAACAGGGACGTCCTTCCCATTGTCCACCACATGAACATCCTTTCTCTGGCCACAAAAAGGACTTTCTTCCCACTGTTTACCACAGGGACGTCTTCCTAACTGTCCACCACACAAATATGTTCTCAACTGTTCAATACAGAAACAACCATCCCACTCTACACAACAGGGACATACTCCCCGCTGTCCTCCACAAAAATGTCCATCCAACTGTCCACAACAGAAAGGTCATATCCAGTGTCCATCACAGTGACATCCTCCCAACTGTCCATCCCAAGGAGTACCTCCTTACAGTCCACCACAGGGACATTCTTCCCACTGTCCACCAAAGGGACATCATTCCCACTGTCCAAAACACAGACATCTTCCCCACTGTCCACAAATGAATGTCCTTCCCACTGGCCACCACAGGGACGTCCTACCCCATAGTCCACCAGAGTTTGTTCCTCCAGACTGTCCACCACAAGGACATACTCCTGTGCTTAACAGGGATGTCCTCACCACTGTGCACCACAGGGACATACTTTGTATTGTCTACAACAGGGACTTCATTCCCACCATCCACCAAAGTGAGGTCCACCCTGCTGTCCAGCACAGGGGCATCCTTATCACTTTCCCCCACAGGGTTGTCCGTACCACTGGCCACCACCGGGATGTCCTCCTCACTCTCTAAAACAGGGAAGTACTATCCACTGTACACCTCAGTGATGTCCTTTTTAATTACCACCACAGAAATTTTTTCCCCAGGGTCCAACAGAGGAACATCCTCACCACTGTCCAGCAGAGGGACATCCTCCTACTCTCCACCACAAAAACATTTTCCACACTGTCCACTACATGGATGTCCTTCGCACTGTCCACCACAGTGAGGTCCACCCAACTATCCACTACAGGGACATCCTTCCCACTGTCCACCAGAAAGACATCCTTCCAACTGTCTACCATAGGGACATCCTCCCAAATGTCAACCTAAGGGATGTCCACCCCACTGTCCACCAAGGGATGTTTTCCACACGGTTCAACACAGGGGCTTCCTCACCAATGTGTACAACAGAAACATCCTTCCCACTGTAAACCACAGGGACATTCTTCCCACTGTCCACCAAAGGACGTCCGTCCCACTCTCCACAACAAGGACGTCCTTCTCACTGTCCACCACAGAAATATCCTCCACACTGTCCACAACAGGGATGTCCTTCAAATGGTCCACCACGAAGACGTTCTACCCACTGCCCTCCAAAAGGACATCCTACCCACTGTCTACCACAGGGACGTCCTTCCCACTGTCCACCAAAGTGACGTCCACCTCACTATCCACCAAAGGTACATCTTTCAACTGTCCACAACAGAGACATCCTCCTCACTGTCCACAACAGGGACATCCTCCCCACTGACCACCACAAGGACGTCCTACATACAGTCCACCATAGAGAAGTCCTCTCTGTTGTACACCAAAGGGACGTACTTCCAACTGTCCACCACAGGGACGTCCTTGCAACTGTCGACTACATGTACATCCACCCCTTTGTCCACTCCAGGGAGGTCCTCCCCACCGTGAACCACACGGATGCCCTCCACAGTGTAGTCCACAGGGATGTCCTCAGTGTGCACTACAGTGAAGTACTCAACACTCTATGCCACAGGGATTTTTTTCCCACTGACAACCTCAATGACTACCTCCCCTCTTTCCATCACAAGGACATCCTACCCACTGTCCACCACAGAAAGTTTCTCCCTGACGTTCACCACAGGGACATACTTACCACTGTTCACCAAAGGAACATGTTTTCCATTGTGCACCACAGGGACATTCTTCTGTACATAACAGAAATGTTCTTACCACTGTCCATCTCAGAGATGTCCTCTGCACTCTCCACTCCAGGGAAATCCTTCAAACTGTCCACCAAAGAGACGTTTTCTTTTGCACCACAGAAACGTCCTCCCCACTGTCCACAAGGCCATCATCCCCACTGTCCACCACAGTGAAATTCTCTCACCAATGTACACTGCAGAGAAGTCCTTCCCACAGTCCACCACAGGGATTGTTTCCCATCTGTCAAATGCAGGGACACCCTTCCCACTGTAAACCACAGGGATATCTTCCCCACTCTGTACCACAGGGACATCCTCCTGTGCACAACAGAGACATCCTAATAAATGTGCACCACAGGGACATCTCCCGGTGCACACCATAGAAGTCCTCACCACTGTCCACACCAGAGATGTCCTCTGTACTCTTCAAAACAGGGACATACTTCCCACGGTCCACCAAAATAATGTTTCCCTGTGTACCACAGAAATGTCCTTACCACTGTCCACAACAGGTACGTCCTCATCACTGTTCATCACAGAGAGGCCCTTACCACACACAGGGACATCCTAAACACTGTTTACCACGGGGACATCCTTCTGCCTGTCCACCACAGGGATGTCCACCCCACTGTCCACAAAAATACATCCTTCCCACTGTCCACCATAGGGATATCATCCCAACTGTCCAACAAAGAGAGTTCCTCTTCACTGTCCAGCACAGAGATGTCCTTCCAACTGTCCACCACAGGGATGTCCTCCAAACTGTCCAAAAGAGAGATATCCTTCCCACTGTTCATCACAAGGAGGTCCTTCCCAATGTCCACAAAAGGGACATCCTTTTTACAGTCCACAACATAAACGGCCTTCTCACTCTCCACAACAGGGACATCTTTCCCACTGTCTACCACAAGGAAGTACTATCTACAGTCCACCACAGTGATGGCCTTTCCACTGTCCACCACAAGGTCGTCCTCCTCACTGTCCACCACAAGGACATTCTTCCCACTGTTCACCACAGAAATCACCTCCCCACTGTCCACCATGGGAACATCCTACACTCAGTCATCCACAGGGACATCCTGCCCTATGTCCACCACAGGGATGTTCTCACCAATGTCCAACACTGAGTTGTCCTCAGCACTCTTCACCACAGGGACATCTTTCCCTTTCAACCACAAAGAAGTCCACCCCACTGTCCACCACAGAGATGTTTCCCCACTGTGCACAACAGTGGCATCCTCACCAATGTCCACCACAAGGGTGTACTTTCCCATTTTTCAAAACAGAAACATCCTCCACACTGCGCACCACAGGGACATCCTCCTGTGCACAACAGGGTCGTCCTCATGACTGTGCACCATATGGACATCTTCCAGTGCAAAACAGGGACATATTCACCACTGTCCACCCCAGAGATATCCTCTGCACTCTCCAAAACAGGGACATTCTTCCCACAGTTCATCATAATTACGTTCTCCAGTGCACCACAGAAATGTCCTCACCGCTGTTTACTACAGGGATGACCTCCCCACTGTCCAGCACAGGGACATCTTCCCGACTTTCCAAACCAGGAATGTCCTTCTCACTGTTCACCACAGGGATGTCCTTTCCACTGTCCACCACAGTGACATCCTTCCCACTGTCCACCAAAGTGATGTTCTTCCCAAAGTCTACCACAGGGACATCTTACCTACTGTCCAGCACATGGACGTCCTCACCACTGTCTACCAAAGGTATGTCCTTCCCACTGTCCATCACAGGGACATTCTTTCAATTGTTCTCTACAGGGACATCCTCCAAATTGTCCACCACAGTGACATTCTTCCCCGTATAACACAGGGATATAAACACCATTGTCCACCACAGGGATGTTTCCCCACTATCCACCACCAGGTTGTCCTCACCAAATTCCACCACTGGGGTGTTCTTTACCACTGTTCAAAACATGGATATCCTCCCTACTCTGCACCACAGTAACATCCTCCTGTGCACAACAGGGTCATCCTCATGACTATGCACCACAGGGTCATCTTCCATTGCACGCCAGAGACATCTTCACCACTGTGCACCCCAGAGATGGCCACAGGGATGTCCTTTCCACTTTCTACAGCAGGTATGTCCTTCCCAAAATTCAAAACAGAATGGTACTCTCTGCTGTCCACACAGGGACATCATTCCCTATGTCCACCTCAGTGATATCTTCCTCTCAGACCATAACAGTGATGTCTTTCCCACTTTCCACTACTAGGACATCCACCCTACTGTCCACAAAAGAATCATCCTTCCCACTGTCCACCAAAAAATCTTTCCCAATGTCCACAACAGGGACGTGCTTCACACAGTCCACACCATATATGCCCTTCCAATGTCCACCACAGGGACCTCCTTCTCACTGTCCACCACAGGGAAGTTCTCTCTACTTCCACAAGAGGAATGTCCTTTCCACAGTTCACCACAGGTATGTCCTCTGTACTGTCCACAACAGGCATGTCCTTTTCACTCTCCACAACAGGGACCTTTTTCCCACTGTCCACCACAGGGATGTCCTTTCCACTGTTCACCAAAGGGACATCCTCTTCACTGTCCATAACAGGCATGTCTTTCCCACTGTCCACCATAGAAACATACACCCTGCTGTCCACAACAGGAAAATACTTTCATATGTCCACTAAATGATGTCCTCTCCTCTGTCCTCCACAGAAACATCCTTCCCACTGTCCAGCACATGGTAGTACTATCCACTGTTCATGAGTGGGACATGCTTCCCACGGTCCACCACACAGAGGTCCTTCCCAATGTCCACAACATGGACTGCCGTCCCAAAATCCACAACATAAATGTTCTCCCCACTGTTCAACACATGGACCTTCTTCCCACTGTTCACCACAGAAAGATTCTCTCTTCTGTCCACCACAGTGATGTTCTTAACACAGTCCAAACCAGGACATCCTACCTAAAGTCCACAACAGGGATGTCCTTCCCACAGCCCACCACAGAAAGGTGCTCTTCGATGTCCACCACAGGGATGTCCTTCTCACTGTCCACCTACGTGACGTCATACCCTCTGTCCACAAGAGGGATGTTCTTCCCACAATTCACCACAAGGGGTTCTTTCCCAATGTCCACAACAGAGATGTTCTTCCCGCAGTCCACAACATAAATGTCCTTCCCACTGTCCACCACAGGGACCTCCTTCCCACTGTCAACCACTGGGAAGTCCTCTTTACTGTCCACCAAAGGAATGTTCTTTCCGCTGTCCACCACACGAATACCCTCCCCAATGTCCACAACATGAATATTCTTTCCACTGTCCACAACAGAAACATCCTCCCCAGTGTCCACCATAGGAACGTACTACCCACTGTCCACCAAAGGGATGTCCTTCCCAAAGTCCACCACAGGGAACTTCTTCCAACTGTCCACCACAAGGAAATCCTCCCCAATGTCCATCAAATGGACGTCCTCACCACTGTCTACCACAGAGACTTCCTTCCCACTGTCCATCAAATGGACATCCTTTCCACTGTCAACCACAGGGACATCCTCCAAATTGTCCACCACAGTGACATCATTCCCCCATCTACCACAGAGATGTAAACCCCACTGTCCACCACAGGGATGTTTCCCCACTGTCCACCACAGGGTTGTCCTCACCAATGTCCACCACTTGGGTGTTCTTTCTCACTGTTGAAAACATGGACATCCTCCCTACTGTGCACCACAGGAACAACTTGCAGTGCACACCATAGACGTCCTCACCACTGTCCAACCCATAGATGTCCTCTGCACTCTCCAAAACAGGGACATCCTTCCCACAGTTCACCAAAGTGACGTTCTCCAGTGCACAACAGAAAGGTCCTCACCACTGTTCACCACAAGGATGTCCTCCTCACAGTCCATCACAGGGACTTCCTTCCCACTTTCCACAACAGGGTCGTCCTTCCCTTTGTCCACCACAGAGACATCCTTCCCACTGTCCACGACAGAGATGTTCAAACCACTGTCCACAACAGGAACGTCATACTCACTGTCCATTAAAGGGATGTCCTTCCCAGAGTCCACCACAGAGACATTCTTCAACTGTCCAACACACCGACATACTCCCCACTGTCCATCACATAGACATCCTCACCACTGTCTACCACAGAAATGTCCTTCACACTGTCCATCAAAGGGACATCCTTCTGACTGTCCATCACAGGAACATCCTCCAAATATTCCACCAGTGACATCATTCCCTTATCTACCACAGAGACGTAAACCCCACTGTCCACAACAGGGATATTTTCCCACTGACCACCACATGGTGGTCCTCCCCAATGTCCACCACAGTTACATGCTTGCCACTGTAGAACACACGGAGGTCCTTCCCAATGTCCACAACATGTACGTTCTTCCCACAATCCACCAATTAAATGTTCTTCCAACTCTCCAAAAAAGTGACCTTCTTTCCGCTGTTCACCACAGAGAGGTCCTCTCTACTATCCAACACAGGGATGTGCTTACCACTGTCTACCTAAGTGATAACCTCACGTCTCTCCACCACAGGGACATTTTCCCCACAATCCACCACAGGGAGTTCCTCCCCGATGTCCACCAGAGGGATATCTTTTTCACCGTTCACCACACGGAGGTGTTTCCCAATGTCCACAACAGGGACGTCCTTTCCACTGTCCACCACAGTGATGTCCTTCGCCCTGTCCACAACAGGCATGCCCTTCCCATGATCCAACACAGGGACCTCCTTCCTACTGTCCACCACAGGGAAGTCCTCTCTACTGTTCACCACAGGGATTTTTTTCCACTGTCCACCAAAGAGTCGTTCTCTTCACTGTCCACTACAGGCATGTCCTTCCCACTGTCCACCACAGAAAGGTACACGATGCTGTCCACAACAGAAACATACTTCCCAATGTCCACTAAATTATGTCCTCTCCTATGTCCACCACAGAGACATCCTTCTCACTGTCCACCACATGTTGTTTCTTCCCACTCTCTATGCGAGGGACATGCTTCCCACTGTCCCCCACACAGAGGACCTTCCAAATGTCTACAAAATGTATGTCCTTCCCACAATCCCAACATAACTGTCCTCCTCACTGCCCAACACATGGACCTTCTTCCCACTGTTCACCACAGCAAGGTCCTCTCTACTGTCCACCACAGGGATGTCCTTAACACTGTCCAAAACAGTGACATCAGCTCTACTGTCCAAAAGAGATGTCCTTCCCACTGTCCATCACTGAAAGGTCCTACCCACTGTCCACCATTGGGATGTACTTCCCACTGTCCACCTAAGTGACGTCCACCCCTCTGTCCACAAGAGGGACATTCTTCCTACAGTTCACCACAAAGAGGTCTTTCCCAATGTCCACAACAGAGATGTTCTTCCCAGAGTCCACAACATAAATGTCCTTCCCGCAGTCCGTCACAGGGATGTCCTCCCCACTGTCCACAACTGGGATTTTTTTTCCACTGTCTACCACAGGGACGTCCTCCACAGTGTCCACCACAGTAATCTCCTCCCCAATCTGCACCACAGGGATGTCCTTCCCACTGTCTACCACAGGGAGGTACTCACCAATCTCCATCACAGGTAGGTCCTCTCCACTGCCCACCACAGGGATGTCATTTCAAGTGTCCACCACAGAAATTTCCTCCCCACTGTCCACCACAGGGACATCCACCCAACTGACCACCACAAGAACATCATACATACAGTCAACCATAGAGAAGTCCTCCTTGTTGTCCACCAAAGGGACGTCCTTCCCACTGTCCACCACAGGGACATCCTTCAAACTGTCCACCACAGTGAAATCCTTTTCTCTGTTCACCACTGGGACATCCTACCCACTTTGCACAACAGAAACATTTTTGTGTGCACAACAGGGATATCCTCACCAGTGTGCACCACAAAGACATCCTCCATTGCACATCAGGAATGTCAGCAACACTGTCAACCCCAGAGATGTCCTCTGCACTATCCACGACAGGGACCATCCTACCCACTATCCACCAAAGAAACGTTTTTCCCACTATTCACCACAAGAATGTAATCCTAAATGTCCAACACAGAAATGTCATATTCACTGTCCACCACAGGGATATCCTTCCCCCTGTCCACCACAGGGATGTCCTCCCCACTGTCCACCAGAGGGATATCCTTTCCACTGTTCAACACAAAGAGGTCCTTTCCAGTATCGACAACAAGGAATTCCTTCCCACTGTCCACAACATAAATGTTCTTCCCACTGTCCATCACAGTGTGTTTCTCTCTACTGTCCACCACGGAGATGTACTTTCCACTGTCCACAAGAGGGATGTTTTCCTTTGCACCAGAGAAACTTTCTCACCACTGTCCACCACAAAATGTCCTCACGACTGTCCACCACTGTGACGTCCTTTCCACTGTCCACCACAGAAACATCCTTTCCACTGTTCACCACAGGGACGTCCTCCCAATATCCATGACAGGGAGGTCCTCACTACTGTCCACAACAAGGACATCCTTTCCACTGTCCAACACAGAAACACCCTCATCACTGTCTATCACAGGGACATCTTTACCACTGTCCACCGCAGAGATGTGCTCCCTGTTGTCCACCACAGTGACGTCCTTCACACTGTCCTCCACAGTAAAGTCCTCTCAGTTGTCCAAAACAGAAACGTCCTCCAAACTGTCCACCAAAGGGACGTCCTATGTACTGTCCACCACAGGGAGAACCTCTGCACAGTCTATAACTATGATGTCCTTCCCATTATCCACCACATGGACATCATTTCGCTGTCCACAAAAGGACTTCTTTCCCAGTGTTTACCACACAAATATGTTCCCAATTGTCTACTAAGGAAACATCCATTCCACTGTACAAAATAGAGACATATTCCCCACTGTCCTCCACAAGGATATCCATCCAACTGTCCAAAACAGAAAGGTCCTACCGACTGTCCACCACAGGGACATCCTCCTATGCACAATAGGGACGACCTCACAACTATGCACCACTGAAATATTGTTTCCACTGTCCACAACAGTGATGTCCTTCCCACTCTAGACAACAGAGATGTCCTCCCTGCTGTCTACCACAGGGACAATCTTCCCACTTTCCTCAACAAAAACCTCCTCCCCACATTTCATCAAAGGGATATCCTCCCCACATTCTGCCACAGAGACGTCCATCCCACTGTCCACAACAGAAATGTCCTCCCCACTGTCCACCACAGGGAGGTCCTCCCAAGAGTCTACCACAGGGACGTCCTTGCCACGGTCCACCAAACAGATGTCCTTACCACTGCCAACCACAGGGATATTTTACTGTGTACTACAAGGACTTCCTTACCACTGTCCACAACCTGGTTTTCCTCAACAATATGCACTACAAGAAAATCCTCACCACCGTCTACCACATGAATATCCTCCACACTGTAACCATAGGGACACCCTAACCACTGTCCACCACAGGGAGGTCCTCCCCTCTGTACACCACTGGGACCTCGTTTTGCCTGTCCACCACAGTGATGTCCACTCCACTGTCCAACAAAGGGACGTCCTTCGCACTGTCGACCACAAGGATGTCATTTCAAAGGTCCACCACAGGGAAGTCCTCTTCACTGTCCACCAAAAGGATGTCCTTCCCACTGTACACCACAGTGACATCCTCCTGTGCACAACAGGCATGTCCTTTTCACTCACAAACACAGGGACCTCCTTGCCACTGTCCACAACAGGGAAGTCCTCTCTACTGTCCACCACATTGATGTCCTCCCCACTGTCTACAACTGGGATGTCCTTCACACAATTCAAAAAAGAAAGGTTCTTCCTTCTGTCCACCACAGGGATGTCCTTCTTTCTCTCCACCTCAGTGAATCCTCCCCTCAGACCATCACAGGGATTTCCTTCCCATTTTCCACCACAGGGATGTCTTCCCCACTGTCCACACGAAGGTCATCCTTCCCTCTCTCCACCAAAAGTTCTTTCCCAATGTCCACAACACGGACGTCCTTCCCACACTCCACACCATATATGTCCTTCCATGACCACCAGAGGACCTCTTTCCCACTGTCCACCACAGTGAAGTCCGCTCTACTGTCTACCACAGGGATGTCCTTTCCATACTTCACCACAGGGATGTCCTCCACACTGTCCACAACAGACATCTCCTTTTCACTCTCCACCACAGGGACTTCCTTCCCACTGTCCACCACAGGGAGGTCCTTTCCACTGTCCACCAAAGAGTGTTCCCCCAGCTGTCCACCACAGGGATGTCCTTCTCACTGTTTACAAGGACATCCTCCCCAGTGTGCACCACAAGGACATTCCCCCGTGCACAACAGGGATGTCCTCACCCTTGTGCACCACAGGCACATCCTCCTGTGCACACCATGGATGTCCTCACCACTGTCTACCACAGAGATATTCCCTGCACTCTCCACAATAGGGACATCATTCCCAATGTCCACCAAAGGGACATTCTCCTTTGCACCAGAGAAAGGTCCTCCCCACTGTCTTCCACAAGAATGTCCATCCAACTGAACACAACAGAAAGGTCCTACCCACTGTCCACCACAGTGTTATCCTCCTAACTGTCCACCCCAAAGAGATCCTCCCCATAGTCCACCACAGGAATATCCTTACACAGTCCACCAAAGAAACATCCTTCCCACTGTACACAACACAGACATCTTCCCCACTCTTCACCACATGGACGTCCTTCCCACTGTCCACCACAAGGATGTCCTACCCCACGCTCCACCAGATTGTGGTCCTCCCCACTGTCCAACAAAAGGACATCCTCCTGTACACAAGAGGTTGTCCTCACCACTGTTCACCACAGGGACATACTTTGCATTGTCCAACACAGAGATGTCCTTCCCACTGTCCACCAAAGTGAGGTCCTCCCTGCTGTCCACCACAACGGCATCCCTACCACTGTCCACAACAGGGTTGTCCTCACCACTGTCGACCACACGGATGTCCTCCTTTCTGTGTAAAACAGGGAAGAACGTTCCACTGTACACCTCAGGTTATGTCCTCTTTACTTACCACCACAAAAACTTTCTCCTCAGTGCCCACCAGAGGAACATCCTCACCACTGTCCACCAGAGATATGTCCTCCCCACTCTCCACCACAGAATCATCTTCCCCACTGTCCACTACAGAGACATCCTTCCCACTGTCCACCACAGGAGGTCCTCTCCACTGTCCACCACAAGGCATGTCCACCACACTGTCCACCACAGGAAGGTCTTCTCCACTGCCCACTACAAAAACATCCATTCCACTCTCCATCACAGAAACGTCCTCATCACTGTCCATCACTGGGACATCTTGCCCACTGTCCACCACAGAGAGGTCCTCCCAGCTGTCCAAAAGAGGGATGTCCTTCTCCACAACAGGCATGTCTTTCCCACTGTCCATCACAGTAAGGTACACCCTACTGTCCAAAACAGGAACGTACTACCTAATGTCCCCTCAATGATGTCCTATCCTCTGTCCACCAGAGGGACGTCCTTTCCACTGTTTGCCTATGGTGGTCCTCCCCATTGTCCACCAGAGGGACATGCTTGCCTCTGTAGAACACACGGAGGTTCTTCCCAATGTCCACAACGTACATCCTTCCAACAATTCACAACATAAATACCCTTCCCACTCTCCACCTCAGGGACCTTCTTCCCACAATTCCCCACAGAGAGGTTCTCTCTACAGTCCACCAAAGGGATGTCCTTACCACTGTCCACCTCAGTGACTACCTCCCCTCTCTCCACAACAGGGACATACTTCCCACTGTCTACCACAGGGATTTCCTCCCCAATGTCCACCAGAGGGACATCCTTCCCACTGTTCACCACAAGGAGGTCTTTCCCAATGCCCACACCAGTGACATCCTTCCCACAGACCACAACATATAAGTCCATCCAATGTCCAACACAGAGAAGTCACTGTCCAACACAGGGAAGTCCTCTGTACTGTCTACCACAGGTATGTCCTTTTCACTGTCCAAAACAGGGATGTCCTCTGCCCTGTCCACAACAGACATGTCCTTTCCATGGTCCACCACAGGAATCTTCTTCCCACTGTCCACCACAGGGAAGTCCTATCTATTGTCCATCACAGGTATGTCCTTTCCACTGTCCACCAAAGTGATGTCCTCTGTACTGTCCACAACAGGCACATCCTTCCTACTGTCCACCACAGAAAGGTTCACCCTGCTGTCCACAACAGGAACTCACTTCCCAATGTCCTCTAAATGATGTCCTCTCTACTGAACACCACAGAGATGTCCTTCCCACTGTCTACCACATGGTGTTTCTCCTCATAGTCCACGAGAGCGACATGCTTCCCACTGTCCCCCACACGAAGGTCCTTACCAATGTCCACAACCTGAACATCCTTCCCACAACCCACAACATAAATGTCCTCCCAACTGTCCAACACATGGACCTTCTTCGCACTGTTCACAACAGAAAGGTGCTCCCTATTGTCCACAAAAGTGATGTCCTTACCACTGTCCAAACCAGTGACATCCTCCACACTGTCCACAAAAGGGATGTATTCCCAACTGTCTACCACAGGGATGTCCTTCCCACTGTCCACCTAAGTGATGTCCTCCCCTCTGTCCACAAGAGGGATATTCTTCCCACAGTTCACCACAAAGAGGTCTTTACCAATGTCTACAACAGAAATTTTCTTCCCACAGTCCACAATATAAATGTCCTTCCCACTGTCCACCAAAGGTACCTCCTTCCCACTGTCCAACACAGGGAGGTCCTCTCTACCATCCATCAAATTGATGTCCTTTCCACCATCCACCACAGGGACGTCCTCCCCAGTGTCCACCACAGTAATGTACTACCCACTGTCCACCCCAGAGACGTTCTACACACTGTCTACCACAGGGAGGTTCTCCCCAATCTCCACCACAGGTAGATCCTCTCCACTGTCTACCACAGGGACGTCCTTCCCACTGTCCAACATAGGAACGTCTTTCCCACAGTCCAACCAAGGTACATCTTTCAACTCTCCACCACAGAGACATCATGCCCACTGTCCACAACAAGGATATACTCCCCACTGACCAACACAAGGATGTCCTTCATAGAGTCCACCATAGAGAAGTCCTTTCTGTTGTCCACCAAAGTGACATCCTTCCAAGTGTCCACCACAGGGACATCCTCCAAATTGTCTACCACAGTGACATCCTTTTCACTGTTCACCACAGGGACATCCTCCTTTGCACAACAGGGATGTCAGCAAGACTCTCCACCAGAGAGATATTCTCTGCCACTCTCCATGACAGGGACATCCTCCCCACTATCCACCAAAGAAACGTCTTTTCCACTATTCACTACAAGGATGTCATCCCAAATGTTCAACACAGAAAAGTCCTCTTCACTGTCCACCACAGAAATATCCTCCCCACTGTCCACCACAGGGATGTTCTCCCTACTGTCCACCAGAGATATATCCTTCCCCCTTCCCACTGTTCACCACAGGAGGTCCTTCCCAATATGGACAACAGGAACTTCCTTCCCACTGTCCACATCATAAATGTTCTTCCCACTGTCCACCACAGTGTGTTTCTCTCTACTGTCCATCACAGAGAAGTACTTTCCACTGTCCACCAAAAGGACGTTTTTCTTTGCACCAGAGAAACTTCCTCACCACTGTCCAGGACAGAAACGTCCTTACGACTGTCCACCACTGTGATGTCCTTTCCACTTTCCACCATGAGGAGGTAATTTCCAATGTCCACCAGAGAAACATCCTTTCCACTGTTCACCACAGGGACGTCCTTCCCAATATCCATGACATAAAGGTCCTCAACACTGTCCAGAACAGGGACATCCTTTTCACTCTCCACCACAGAAACATCCTCATCAATTTCTATCACAGGGACATCTTTACCACTGTCCACCACAGGGACATCTTTCACACTGTCCATCACAGTAACTTCCTCTCAGTTGTCCTGAGTAAGGTCCTCCCCACTGTCCACCACATGGACATCCTCCTGTGTACCAAAAGGACAACCTTACCACTGACCACAACATGGTTGTCTTCACCAATGTCCACTACAGGGACGTCCTCACCACTGTCCACAACAGGAATATCCTTCTACCTTTCCACAAGAGTGATATCCTCCCCAGTGTACACCTCAGGGACATCCTCCTGAGCACAACTGTGATGTTCTTACAACTCTACACCACAGACATTTCCTGTGCACTCCCCAATACAAAAATATCCTTCTCACTGTCCACCAAAGAGACATTGTCTTGTGCACCACAGGAACATTGTTCTTACAGTCCACAAGGCCGTCATCTGTACTTTCCATCACAGTGATATCTTCTCAACTCTCCACCACAGTGACATCCTCCCAACTGTCCACAACAGGGATGTCCTCCCAACTATTAAACAAAGTGAAGTCCTTCCCACTGTAAACAACAGAAACATCCTCCCCACTGGGCACAACAGGGATGTCCTAACCACTGTCCACCACAGAGATGTCCTCTGCACTCTCCACCATATAAACATCCTTCTGACTATGCTCCACAAGGACGTTCTCAAATGCACCACTGTAACATCCTTCCCACTGTCCATCACAGGGAAGTCCTATCTACTGTCCACCACAGGGATGTCCTTTCCACTGTGCACCACAGGTATATCCTCTGCACTGTCCACAACAGGCATGTCCTTTTCACTCTCTACCACAGGGACCTCCTTCCCACTGTCTACCAGAGGGAAGTCCTCTTTAGTGTCCACCACAGGGATGTCCACCGAACTGTCCAAAATGTGAATGTTCTTCCCAGTGTCCACCACAGAAAAGTACACCCTGCTGTCCACAACAGGAATGTACGTCCTAATTTCCACCTCAATGATGTCCTTTCCTCTGTATAACACAGGAACGTCCTTGACACTCTGCACCCTCTGGTGGTCCACTATCCATCAGAGGGACATTTATGTCTCTGTAGATCACACAGGGGTTTTTCCCAATATCCCCAACATGTATATCCTTCCCACAATCCACCAATTAAATGTCCTTCAAACTCTCCACCAAAGGGTCCTTCTTCCCACTGTTTGCCACAGAGAGGTCCTCTCTATTATCCACCACAGGGATGTCCTTACCACTGTCCAACTAAGTGATGACCTTTCCTCTCTCCATCACAGGGACATTTTTCCCACAGTCAACCAAATGAGTTCCTCCCCAATGTCCACAAGAGGGACATCCTTTCCACTATTCACCACAAGGATGTCTTTTCTCATGTCCACAAAAGAAACAACCTCCCAACTCTCCACTCCAAGGAGTTCCTCCCAACAGTCCACCACAGTTACATCCTTCCAACTGTTCACCAAAGGGATATCCTTCCCACTGTCCACAACATGGACATCTTCCCCACTGTCCACCACATAGACATCCTTCCCATTCTACTCCACAGGGACGTCCTAACACACAGTCAACCTGAGTGTGAGCCTCCCAAATGTCAACCACAAGGACATCTTCCTGTGCACAACAGGAATGTCTTCACCACTGTGCACTACAGAGACATACTTTACATTGTCCACCACAGGGACGTCCTTCACACTATCCACAAAATTGAGTTCCTCCTTGCTGTCCACAACAGGGTCATCCTTACCAATGTCCACCACAGGGTCAGCCTCACCACTCTCCACCACAAGGAAGTCCTTCCCACTGTTCACCACAGAGAGGTCCTCCCTGCTTTCCACCACAGATGTTCAGAGGGACATCTTCCCCAATGTGCACAAAAAGACATCCTTTTACTGTCCACAACAGGGATGTCCTTCCAACTGTCCACCACAGAGAGGTCCTCCCTGCTTTCCACCACAGGGACAGTCTCCCCACTGTCCACCAGAGAGATGTCCTTTCTGCTATCCGCCAAAGGGACAGTCTTCCCACTGTGAAACATAGAACATCCTTTCCGCTGTCCACCACAGGTACATCCTCTCCACTGTCTACAAGAGGGATGTCTTTCCCATTGTACACCACAGAGAGGTCCATTCCGCTGTCCACCACAGGGACATTCTTCCCAATGTCCATCACAAGAATGTCCTCCCCACTTACTAAACAGGGATGTCTTTCCACTGTCCACCACAGAGACATCCTACACATGTCCAGCACAGGGAGGTCCTCAACACTGTCCACCATAGGGATGTTCTCCACAACTTTCAACACAGGGAGGTCCACACAACTGTCCACCACAGGGATTTCCTCCCCACTATCAATCAGAGAGAGGTCCTCCCCACTGTCCACCACAGGGATGTCCTCCTGTGGACCACAAGGACATCCATAAAACTGTCCACCACAGGGTCATTTTCAATAATGTCCAGCACAGTGACAACCTTCCCACTGTTAACCACAGGGACATCCTCCTGTGCAAAATAGGGACATCCTGACCAATGTACACCACAGTGACATCCTTTCCACTGTCCACCACAGGGACATCTTCCCCAATGTTCACTACAGAGTGGACCTCCCCACAACCCACCACATGGATGTCTTTCCCAATGTCCACCATAGACATATCCTCCTCATGTTGCACCACAGTGACATCCTCCTATGCACAACAACGACGTCCTCACAACTGTCCACCACAGGAATATTCTTTCCACTGTCCACAACAGAAATGTCCTTCCCACTGTAGACAACAGTGATGTCCTCCCTGCTGTCCACCCCAGAAATATTCTTCCCACTTTCCACCACAGAAACTTCCTCCCCTTGTCTACCAAAGGGATGTCCTTCCCATTTCCACCACAGAAACGTCCTCCCCACTGTCCACCAAATGATGTCCTCCCCACATTCTGCCACAGAGATGGCCATTCTACTATCCACAACAGAAATGTACTCCCCAATGTCCACCACAGGGAGGTCCTCCCAACTGTCCACCACAAAAGAGGTCTTTTCCATGGTCCACCTAACAAATGTCCTTCCCACTGTCCACCACAGGGACATCCTCCTGTGTACTACAAGGACATCCTTACCACTGTCCACAATATGGTTGTTCTCAAAAATATGCACTACAGGGAATTACTCACTGCCGTCCAGTACATAAATATCCTATGCACTGTAAACCACAGGGACGTCCTACCCACTGTCCACCACAAGGAGGTCCTCCTCTCTGTCAACCACTGGGACATCCTACCCACTTTGCACAACAGGGACATTTTCCTGAGCACAACAGGGATATCCTCACCACAGGAACACCACAGGTTTTCCTGTCCACCACAGGGACATACTCCTTTGCACAACAGGGAGGTCAGCAACACTCTCCACCCAAGAGATGTCCTCTGTGCTCTCCACAACAAGGACATCCTCCCCACTATCCACCAACGAAACATCTTTCCCACTATTCACCACTGGGATGTCATCCCAAATGTTCATCACAGAAAAGTCCTCTTCACTGTGTACCACAGGGATGTCCTTCCCCTGTACACCACAGGGATGTCCTTCCCCCTATTCACCACAGGGATGTCCTCCCCACTGTCTGCCAGAGGGATATCCTTCCCACTGTTCACCAGAAGGAGGTCCTTCCCAATATAGACAACAGGGACTTCCTTCCCACTGTCCACAACATAAAGGTTTTTCCACTGTCCACCACAGTGTGTTTCTCTCTACTGTCCACCACAGAGATGTACTTTCCACTGTCCACCAAAGGGACATTTTCCTTTGCACTAGAGAAACTTTCTCACCACTCTCCACCACAGAAATGTCCTCACCACTGTCCACCAATGTGACGTCCTTCCCACTTTCCACCATGAGGAGGTCCTCTCCACTGTCCACCACAGAAACATCCTTTCCACTGTTCACCACAGGGACGTCCTTCCCAATATCCACAACAGGGAGGTCCTCACCACTGTCCACAACAGGGACATCTTTTCTACTGTCCACCATAGAAACATCCTCATCACTGTCTATCACAGGGACATCTTTACCACAGTCCACCACAGAGAGGTTTTTTCTGCTGTCCACCACAGGGACTTCCTTCACACTGTCCACCACAGTAATGTCCTCTCAGTTGTCCAAAACAGATACATCCTCCCCACTGACCACCACAGAGATGTCCTACTTATTGTGCACTACAAGGAGTACCTCCCCACTGCCGACAACAGGGATGTCCTTTCCATTGTCCACCATATGGACATCCATTTGCTATCCACAAAAATGACTTCCTTCTCACTGTATAACACAGGGACATCGGCCTAACTGTCCACCATAAAAATATGTTCCCAAATGTCCACTACAGAAACATCCATCCCACTCTACACAAGAGGGACATAATCCCCACTGTCTTCCACAAGGCCGCCATTCCACTGTACACAACAGAAAGGTCCTACACACTGCCCACCACAGGGACGTCCTTCCCTCTGTCCACCCCAGTTATATTCTTCCCTCAGACCTTAACATGGATTTCCTTCCCATTTTCCATCACAGGTACATCCTCCCCACTGTCCACAAGTGGGACATCCTTCCCACTGTACACCAAAAGGTCTTTCCCAATGTCACTACAGGGATGTCCTTCCCACAGTCCACACCACACATGTCCTTCCAATGTCCACCACAGGCACATCCTTCCCATTTTCCACCAGAAGGAAGCACTCTCTTCTGTCCACCACAGGGATGTCCTTTCCACTGTTCACTACAGGAATTTCCTCCGCACTGTCCACAACAGTCATATCCTTGTCACTGTCCACCACAGGGACCTCCTTCCCACTGTCCACCACAAGGAAGTCATCTCTACTGTCTGCCACAGTGATGTCCTTTCCCCTGTCCTCCACAGGGATGTCCACTGCACTTTCCAAAACAGGCATGTTCTTCGCACTGTCCACCACAGAAAGGTACACCCTGCTGTCCACAACAAGAATATACTTCCTAATGTCCACCTCAATGATGTCCTTTTCTCTGTCCACCACATGGTGGTCCTCCTCACTGTCCACCAGAGGGACATGCTTGACACTGTAAAACACACGGACGTCATTCCCAATGTCCACAACATGTACATCCTTCCCACAATCCACCAATTAAATACCATTCCCACTCTCCACCAAAGGGACCTTCTTTCCACTGTTCACCACAGAGAGGTACTCTCTACTATCCACCACCGGGATGTAATTACCACTGTCTACCTAAGTGACGACCTCCTGTCTGTCCACCACAGGGACATTTTCCAACTGTCCACCAGAGGGAGTTCCTCCCCAAAGTCCACCAGAGGGATATCCTTTCCACTGTTCATCAAATGGATGTGTTTCCCAATGTTTACAAGAGGGACATCCTTCCCACAGTCCACACCATATATGTCCTTCCTAAATCCATCACAGAAATATTCTTCTCACTGTCCAACACAGAGAAGTCCTCTCTACTGTCCACCAAAGGAATATCCTTTTCACTGTCCACCACAGGGACATCCTCCCCAAAGTTCACTACAGAGTGGACCTCCCCACAGTCCACCACATGGATGTCTTTCTCACTGTCCACCAAAGAAACATCCTCCTCACTTTGCACCACAGGTATATCCTCTAATGCACAACAGGGGTGTCCTCACAACTGTGCACCACAGGTATATTCTTTCTACTGTCCCCAACAGAAATGTCCTTCCCACTGTAGACCAAAGAGATGTCCTCCCTGCGGTCCACCACAGGGACATTCTTCCCACTTTCCACCACAGAAACATCCTCCGCTCTGTCCACCAAAGGATGTACTCTCCACATTCCTCAACAGAGATGTCCATCCCACTGTCCACAACAGAAATGTCCTCCCCACTGTCCACCACAAGGAGGTCCTCCCAAATGTCTCCCACAGAGACGTCCTTTCCACGGTCCATCAAACACATGGCCTTTCCACTGTCCACCACAGGGACATACTCCTGTGTACTACAAGGACATTATTATGACTGTACACAACATGGTTGTCCTCAACAATATGCACTACAGGGAAGTCCTCACTGCCGTCCACCACACGAATATCTTCCACACTGTAAACCACAGGGACATCCTACACACTGTCCACCAGAGGACGATCCTCCCCTCTGTCCACCACAGGGACATCCTTCTGCCTGTCCACCACAGTGATGTCCTCCCCACTGTCCTCCAAATGGACATCCTTCCCACAGTCGACCACAAGAACTTCATTTCAGCGGTCCACCACAGGGAAGTCCTCTTCACTGTCCACCACAGTGATGTCCTTCACACTTAGATCCTCTAAGCTGTTCACCACAGGAACATCCTTCTCACTCTTCACAACAAGAACATCGTCCCCACTGTGCACGACAGAAACATCTTCCTGTGCACACCAGTGATGTCCTCACTAATGTCTACTTCAGAGATGTCCTCCACACAGTCCACGGCAGGGACATCATTCCCAATGTCCACCCAAAGACGTTCTCCTTTGCACCAGAGAAACGTCCTCCCCACTGTCCAACACAGGACGTCCTCCCCACTGTCCACTAAAGGAACAAATTCCGCAGTGTCCATCAAAGAGAAGTTCTTTCCACTGTCCACAACAGGGATGTCTTTCCCACTGTCCACCACAGGGAGGTCCTTCCCACTGTCCACCACAGAGAGTTCCTCCCAGCTGTCCACCACAGTTACGTCCTTCTCACTGTTCAACACAAGGACATCCTCCCCACTGTGCACCACAAGGACATACTTCCGTGCACAAAAGAAATGTCCTCAGCCTTGTTCACCACAGAAACATCCTCTGTGCACTATGGATGTTCTCACCACTGTCTCCCCCAGAGATGTTCTCCACACTCTCCATGACAGGGACATCATTCCCAATGTCCACCAAAGGGACGTTCTCCTTTGCACCAGAGACACGTCCTCCCCTCTGTCCACAACAAGATGTCCTCCCCATGGTCCACCACAGGGACATACTCCCTACTGTCCACCACAGGGATGTCCTTCTCACTGTCCCCCAGAAAGACATCATTTCAACTGTCTACCACAGTGACATCCTCCCCAGTTTCAACCAAAGGGATGTCTATTAAACTGTCCACCACAGGGATGTTTTCCGCATGGTCCAACACAGGGGCGTCCTCACAACTGTCCACCCCAGACATGTCCTCTGCACTCTCCAAAACAGGGACATCCTTCTCACGGTCCACCAAAATAATGTTTTCCTTTGCACCACAGAAACTTCCTCCCACTGTATAACACAGGGACGTCCTCATCACTGTCCAGCACAGGGATGTCCTTACCACTGTCCACCACAGGTACATCCTCCACACTGTTCACCACCAGGATGTTCTTTGGCCTGTCCACCCCAGGGATGTCCTCCACACTCTCCACCAAAAGACATCCTTCCAACAGTCCAACACAGAGAGTTCCTCTTCACTGTCCACCACACAGATGTCCATCTCACTGTCTACCACATGATGTCCTCCCAACTGTCCGAAAGAGGAATATCCTTCCCACTGTTTACCACAAGGAGGTCCTTCACAATGTCCACACAAGGAACATCCTTTTTACTTTCCACAACATAAACGTCCTTCTCACTGTCCACAACAGGGACATCCTTCCTACTGTCTACCACTGGGAAGTCCTATCTATAGTCCACCACAGTGATGTCCTTACCACTGTCCACCACAGGGATGTCCTCCTCACTGTCTACCAAAAGGACATCCTTCCCAATGTCCACCACAGAAACCAACACCCCACTGTCCAAAACGGGAACATCCTACACTATGTCAGCCACAGGGACATCCTGCCCACTGTCCACCACAAGGTTGTTCTCAGCAATGTCCAACACAGAGTTGTCCTCAGCAATCTTCACCACAGGGACATCTTTCCCCCGTCAACCACAAAGAAGTCCACCCTAATGTCAACTACAGAGATGTTTCCCCACTCTCCACAACAGGGGCGTCCTCACCAATGTCCACCACAGGAGTGTTCTTTCCCATTGTTCAAAACAGGAATATCCTCTCCACTGTGCACCACAAGGACATCCTCATGTACGCAACAGGGCCGTCCTCATGACTCTGCCCCACAGGGATATCTTCCAGTGTACAACAGGGATGTCTTCACCGCTGCCCACCACAGAGATGTCCTCGACATTCTCTAAAACAGGGACATTCTTTCCACGGTCAACCAAAATTAGGTTCTCCAGTGCACCACAGAAGGACATTATTCCCACAGTTTACCACAGGGATGTCCTCCCCAGTGTCCCCTACAGGGACGTTCTCCACAGTGTCCATCACATGGAGGTCCACCCAACTTTCCACCACAGGGATTTCCTCCCCACTGTCCATCATAGACAGGTCCTCCGAACTCTCCACCACAAGGACGTCCTCTTGTGTACCACAAGGACTTACATAAAACTGTCCCCCACAGGGTCATCTTCACCAATGTCCAGCACAGTGACATCCTTCCCACTTTTCACCACAGTGACATCCACCTCTGCACAACAGGGACACCCTACCAATGTGCACCACAGGGACATCCTTTCCAATGTCCACCACAGGGACATCCTCCCCAATGTTCACTACAGAGTGGACCTCCCCACAGTCCACCACATGGATGTCTTTACCACTGTCCACCAAAGGGACATCATCCTCACTTTGCACCACAGGGACATTCTCCTATGCACAACAGGGACGTCCTCACAACTGTGCACCACAGGAATATTCTTAACAATGTCCACAACAGTGATGTCATTCCCAATGTGGACCACAGATATGCCTTCCCTGCTGTCCACCACACGGACATTCTTTCTACTTTCCACCACAGAAACTTCCTCCCCATTGTCCACCAAAGAGATGTCCTCCCCACCTTCTGCCACAGAGGAGTCCATCCCACTGTCTGCAACAGAAATGTCCTCCCCACTTTCCACCACAGGAAGGTCCTCTGAACTGTTTACCACAGGGACTTCCTTTCCACGGTCCACCAAACAGATGTCCTTCCCACTCTCCACCACAGGGACATCCTTCTTTGTACTACAAGGACATCCTTACTACTGTCCACAACATGGTTGTACTAAACAATATGCACTACAGGGAAGTCCTCAATGCCATCCACCACACAAATATACTCTGCACTGTAAACCGCAGGGACATCCTACCGACTGTCCACCACAGGAAGGTCCTCCCTTCTGTCCACCACAGGGATATCCTTCTGCCTGTCCACTAAAGTGATGTCCTCCACACTGTCCTCCAAAGGGACGTCCTTCCCACTGTCGATGACAAGGATGGCATTTCAACGGTACACGTCAGAGAAGTTCTTTTCACTGTCCACCTCCGGGATGTCCTTCCCACTGTACACCACAGGGACATCCTATTGTCCACAACAGAGATGTCCTAAACACTGTCCGCCACAGAGATGTCCTCTGCACTCTCAAACAAATGGACAGCCTTCATATTATGCACCACAGGGTTATTATCCAGTGTACCACAATAACATCTTTGCCACTGTCCATCACAGTGAAATCCTCCCCACTCTCCACCAAAGGGATGACCTCCTCATTGTCTACTGGGATGTCCTTCCCAAAATTCAAGACAGGAATGTCCTTCCTGCTGTCCAACACAGGGAACTCCTTCCCTATGTCCACCCCACTGATATCCTCCCATCAGACCATAAAAGATATTTCCTTTCCACTGTCCACCACAGGGACGTCCTCCCCACTCTCCACCCAAGAGTCATTCTTCCCACTGTCCACCACAAAAAGGTCTTTCCCAATGTCCACAAATGGGACGTCCTTCCCATATTCCACATGATATATGTCCTTCAAATGTCCACCACAGGAACCTCCTTCCCACGGTCCACCACAGGGAAGTCCCCTCTACTGTCCACCACAGGGATGTCCTTTCCACTGTCCATCACAGGGATTTCCTCTACACTGTTCACAACAGACATGTCCTTTTCACTCTCCACCACAGGGACCTTCTTCCCTCTGTCCATCACAGGGAAGTCCTCTCTACAATCCACCACAGAAATGTCCTTTCCACTGTCCACCACAGGGACATCCACCGCACTGTCCAAAACAGACATGTCCTTCCCCCTCTCCATCACAGAAAGGTACACCCTCCTGTCCAAAAGAGGAACATACTTCCTAATGTCCACCTCAATGATGTCCTCTCCTGTGTCCAAAAAAGAGACATTCTTCCCACTGTCCATCACATAGTGGTCCTCCCCACTGTCCATGAGAGGGACATACTTCCCACTGTCCTCCACAGGGATGTCATCCCAACTGTCCAACACAGAGTTCTTCTTCACTGTTCAACACAGAGATGTCCTTCCCACTGTCTACCACAGGGATGTCCTTCCAACTGTCCACCAGAGGAATATCCTTCCCACTGTTCACCACAAGTAGGTCCTTTTCAATGTCTACAAAAAAGGACATCCTCTTTACTGTCCACAACATAAACGTCCTTCTCACTATCCACAACAGGGACATCCTTCCCACTGTCTACCACAGGAGGTCCTATCTACAGTCCACCACAGTGATGTCCTTTCCACTGTTCACCACAGTGACGTCCTCCTCACTGTCCAACACAAGGACATCCTTCATACTGTCCACCACAGAAACCACCTCCCCACTGTCCACCATGGGTATGTCTTACACTCTGTCAGCCACAGGGACATCCTGCCCAATGTCCACCATAGGGTTGTCCTCACCAATGTCCACCACTGGGGTATTCTTTCCCACTGTTCAAAACATGGACATCCTCCCTAGTGTGCACCGCAGTAACATCCTCCTGTGTACAACAGGGTCATAATCATGACTGTCCACCACAGAGATATCGCTCAGTGCACACCACAGAAATCTTCACCACTGTCCACCCCAGAGATGTCTTCTCACTCTCCAAAACAGGGACATCCTTCCCATGGTCCAACAAGGGGACATTCTCCAGTGCACCACAGAAAGGTCCTCACACTGTTCACCACAGGGATGTCCTCCTCACTGTCCATAACAGGGACATCCTTCCCACTTTCAACAACAGAGTTGTCCTTCCCATTTTTCACCACAGGATATCCTTCTCACTGTCCACCATAGAGAGGTCCAACTCACTGTCTACCACAGGGACGTCATACCCACTGTCCACCAAAGGGATGTCCTACCCACATCCACCACAGGGACATTCTTCAAAATGTCCAGGGACATTCTTCCAAATGTCTACCACAGAGATGTAAAACCCACTGTCCACCAGAGGGATGTTTCCTCACAGTCCACCACAGGGTTGTCCTCAGAAATGTCTAACCCTGGGGTGTTCTCTCCCACTGTTCAAACATGGACAAACTCCCTACTGTGCACCACAGTAACATCCTCCTGTGCACAACAGGGTCATCCTCATGACTGTGCACCACAGGGACATCTTCTAGTGCACACCAGAGATATCTTCACCAGTGTCCACCCCAGAGATGTACTCTGCACTCTCCAAAACAGGGACATCCTTCCCACGGTCCACCAAAAAGACATTCACCAGGGCACCACAGAAAGGTCCTCACCACTGTTCACTACAGGGATGTCCTCCCCACTGTTCATCACAGGGACATCCTTCCCACTGACAACCACAAGGACGTCCTTCATACAGTCTACCATAGAGAAATCCTCCCTGTTGTCCACCAAAGGGACGTCCTTCCTACTGTCCAATACAGGGACTTCATCCAAATTCTCCACCACAGTGACATCCTTTTCACTGTTCACCACTGGGACATCCTACCCACTTTGCACAACAGGGACATTTTCCTGTGCACAACAGGGATATCCTCATGACTGTGCACCACAAAGACATCCTTCTTTGCACACCAGGGATGTCAGAAACACTCTCCACCACAGAGATGTCCTCGGCATTCTTCACGACAGGGATATCCTCACCACTATATCCACCAAAAAAATCTTTCCCACTATTCACCACAGGGATGTCATCCCACATGTCCAACACAGAAAAGTCCTCTTCATTGTCCACCACAGAGATGTCCTCCCCACAGTCCACCAGAGAGATATCCTTCCCACTGTTCACCACAAGGAGGTCCTTCCCAATACCAACAACAGGGACTTTTATCTTACTGTCCACAACATAAGTGTTCTTCCCACTGTCCACCACAGTGTGCTTCTCTCTACTGTCAACCACAGAGATATACTTTCCACTGTCCACCAAAGGGACATTTTCTTTTGCACCAGAGAAACTTCCTCACCACTGTCCACAGAAACGTCCTCACCACTGTCCACCACTGTGACGTCCTTTCCACATTCCACCAGAAGGAGGTCCTCTCCAATGTCTACCACAAAAACATCCTTTCTACTGTTCACCACAGGGACGTCCTTCCCAATATCCATGACAGGGAGGTCCACACCACAGTCCCAACATGGACATCCTTTCCACTGTCGACCACAGAAACAACTTCAACACTGTCTATCACAGGGATATCTTTACCACTGTCCACCACAGATAGGTCCCTCCTGCTGTCCACCACAGGGACGTCCTTAACACTGTCCACCACAGTAATGTCCTCTCAGTTGTCCAAAACCAAAATGTCCTCCGCACTGTCCACCACAGGGACGTCTTACTGTCCACCACAGGGACGTCCTTCCCAATATCCATGACAGGAAGGTCCACACCACTGTCCACAACAGAGATGTTCTTTCCACTGTCCACCAAAATGAGGTCCTCCCTGCTGGCCACCACAGGGGCATCCTTACCAGTTTCCACCCCAGGGTGGTCCACACCACATTCCACCACAGGGATGCCCTTCCCACTGTTCACCAGAGGGACATCTTCTCCCAAATATCAAACACAGTAAAGTCCTTCCCACTGTACACAACAGGCACATCCTACCCACTGGGAACAACAGGGAAGTTCTACCCATTGTCCACCACAGAAATATCCTCCGCGCTCTCCACCATAGGGACATCCTTCTGACTACACCACAAGGACGTTCTGCAGTGCACCACTGTAACATCCTCCCCACTGTCCACCACAGTGAAATCCTCCCCACTGTCCACCACAGTGAAATCCTCCCCACTGTCCACCCCACGGATGTCCTCCCCACTGTCTACAACAGAGATGCCTTTCCCACAATTCAAAACAGAAAGGTCCTCTCTGCTGTCCACCACAGGGACATCTTTCTGTCCATCTCAGTGATATTCTGCCCTCAGACCATAACAGGGATGTCCTTCTCACTTTCCACCACAGGGACTTCCTCCCCACTGTCCAAAGAAGGGTCATGTTTCCCACTGTCCACCAAAAGGTCTTTCTCAATGTCCACAACAGGGATGTTTTTCCCACAGTCCACACTATATATGTCCTTCCATTGTCCACCACAGGGACCTCCTTCCCACTGTCCACCACAGTGAAGTCCTGTCTACTGTCCACCACAGGGATTTCCTTTCCACTGCTCACCACCACAGGGATATACTCCACACTGTCCACAACAGGCATGTCGTTTTCACTCTCCACCACAGGGACCTCTTTCCCACTGTCCACCACAGTGAAGTCCTTTCTACTGTCTACCACAGGGATGTCCTTTCCACTGTCGATTACAGGGATGTCCACTGCACTGTCCACAAGAGGCATGTCCTTTCCACTGTCCACCACAGAAATGTACACCCTGCTGTCACAACAGGAACAGATTCCCAAATGTCCACCTCAATGATGTCCTTTCCTCTGTCCACCACAGGGAGGATCTTCCCACTGTCCACCACATGGTGCTCCTCCACACTGTTCACCAGAGGGACATGCTTGCCACTGTAGATCACACGGATGTCCTTCCCAATGTCCACAACATATACGTCCTTCCCACAATCACAACATAAATGTCCTCCCTACTCCCCAACACAGGAATTTCTTCCCACTGTTCACTACAGAGTGGTCCTCTCTACTATCCATCACAGGGATGTCCTTAACACTGTCCACCTAAGTGATGACCTGCCCTCTCTCCACCACAGGGAAATCCTTCCCACTGTCCCCCACAGGGAGTTCCTCCCCAATGTCCACTAGAGGTACATCCTTCCCTCTGTTCACCACAATGATGTCTTCCACAATGTCCACAACAGGGACTTCCTTTTCACAGTCCAAAATATATATGTCCTTCCAATGTCCACAAGAGGGACCTTCTTCTCACTGTCCACCACAGGTAGTCCTCACTAGTGTCCACCACAGGTATGTCCTTTCCAATGTCCACCACAGGGATATCCTCCACCCTGTTCACAACAGGCATGTCCTTTCCATGGTCCACCACAGGGATCTCATTCCCACTGTCCACCACAGGGAAGTCCACTCTACTGTCCACCACATGGATGTCCTTTCCACTTTCCACAAAATGGACATCCTCCGCACTGTCCACAACAAGAATATCTTTCCCACTGTCCACCACAGAAAGTACACACCCTGCTGTCCACAACAGGAACATACTTCTCAATGTCCACTAAATTATGTCTTCTTCTATTAATACCACAGAGACGTACTTCCCACTGTCCTCCACATGGTGTTTCTCCCCACTGTTCATGAGAGGGACATGCTTCCCATTGTCCACCACATGGAGGTCCTTCCCAATGTCCACAACATGAAAGTCCTTCCCACAATCCACAACATAAGTTTCCTCCCCACAGCCCAACACATACACATTCTCCCCACTGTTCACAACAGAAAGGTCCTCTCTACTTTCCAAAAAAGGGATGTCCTTAACACTGTCCAAACCAGTGACATCCTCCTCACTGTCTGCAAAAGGAATGTCCTTCCCACTGTCCACCTAAATGACATCATCCCCATGTTCACAAGAGGGACATTCTTCCCACATTTCTGCACAAGGAGTTCTTTCCCATTGTCCACAACAGAGATATCTTCCCACAGTCCACAACATAAATGTCCTTCCCACTGTTCACCACAGGGACGTCCTACCCACTGTCTACTAGAGGAAGGTCCTCTACACTGTCCACCAGAGTTATGTCATTTCAACTGTCCACCAGAGAAATATTTTGCCCACTGTCCACAACAGGGATTTCCTTCCCACTTTCCACCACAGATGTTCTACCCACTGCCATCCACAGGGACATCCGACCCACTGTGTACCACAGGGACATTCTCCCCACTGACCACCACAAGGATGTCCTTAATAGAGTCCACCATAGAGAAGTCCTCCCTATTTTCCACAAAATTGACGTTCTTCCCACTCTCCCCAAAGGTACATCATTCAACTGTTCACCACAGAGACATCATCCCCACTGTCCACAACGGGGACATCCTCCCTACTGACCACCACAAGGACGTCCTTCATATGGTCCACCATAGAGAAGTCCTCCCTGTTGTCCACCAAGGGACATCCTTCCCACTGTCCAGGAATGGGACATCCTCCAAATAGTCCACCAAAGTGACATCCTTTTCACTGTTCACCACTGGGACATCCTACCTATTTTGCACAACAGAGACATTTTCCTGTGCACAACAGGAATATACTCACCACTGTGCAACAAAGGGACATCTTCCTTTGCACACCAGGGATGTCAGCAACACTCTCCAACCCAGAGATGTCCTCTGCACTCTCCACAACAGGACATCCTCCCCACTATCCATGAAAGAAACGTCTTTCCCACTATTTACCACAGGGATGTCATCCCAAAGGTCCAACACAGAAACGTCCTCTTCACGGTCCACCACAGGGATGTCTTTCTCCCTGTCCACCACAGGGATGTCCTCCCCACTGTCCACCAGAGGGATATCCTTCCCACTGTTCACCACAAGGAGGTCCTTTCCAATATTGACAACAGCTACTTCCTTCCCACTGTCCACAACATAAATGTTCTTCCCCCTGTCCACCACAGTGTTTTTCTGTCTACAGTCCACCACAGAGATGTACATTCTACTGTCCACCAAAGGGACATTTTTCTTTGCATCAGAGAAACTTCCTCACCACTGCCCACCATAGAAACCTCCTCACCACTGTCCACCTCTGTGACGTCCTTTCCACTTTCCACCATGAGGAGGTCCTCTCCACTGTCCACCTCAGAAAAATCCTTTCCACTGTTCACCAAAGGGAAGTCCTTTCCACTGTAAACCACAGAGAGTTCCTCCCAGCTGTCCAGCACAGGGACGTCCTTCTCACTTTTCACCACAAGGACATCCTCCACACTCTGCACCACATGGACATCCTCCCGTGCACAACAGGGATGTCTTCACCCTTGGCACCACAGGAACATCCTCTTGTAAACACCATGGATGTCCTCACCACTGTCTACCCCAGATATATTCTCCACAATCTCCACGACAGGGACATCATTTCCAATGTCCACCAAAGGGACATTCTCCTTTGCACCAGAGAAACGTCCTCACCACTGTCCACCACAAGACGTCCACCACACTGTCCACCACAGGGACATACTCCCCACTGTCCAACAAATGGAAGTCCTCTCCACTGTCCACAACAGGAACATCCTTCCAACTATCCACCCAAGGACATCCTTCCCACTGTCCAAAAGAAAGAAGTCCTTCCAACTGTCTACAACAGGGACAAACTCCCCAGTGTCGACCAAAGGGATGCCCATCCCACAGTCCACCACATCCTTTCCACTGTTCAACACAGGGACTTTTTTCTCAATAGCTATGACAGAGAGGCTCTCACCACTGTCCAAAACAGGAACGTCCTTTCCACTGTCCACCACAGAAACATCTTCATCACTGTTTCTCACAGGGACAAATTTACCACTGTCTACCACAGAGAGTACTTCCCTGCTGTCCACCACAGGGACATCCTTCACACTGTCCACCACAGCAACGTCCTCTAAATTGTCCAAAACAGAAACGTCCTCCCAACTGTCCACCACAGGGACATCCTAATTACTGTCTACCACAGGGAGAATTTCCCCACTGTCTGCAACAGGGACATCCTTCCCATTGTCCACCATATAGACATCCGTTCGCTGTCCTGTAAGAGGACTTCCTTTACACTATTTACAACAGAAATGTCTTCCTAACTGTCCACCACACAATTATGTTACCAACTGTCCACTACAGAAACATCCATTTCACTGTACACAACAGGGACATACTCCCCACTGTCCTCCACAAATAGGCCCATCCTACTGTCCACAACAGAAATGTCCTTCCCATTGTCCACCACAGGGACATCCTCCAAACTCTCCACCCCAAGGAGTTCCTCCCCACAGTCCACCACAGGGTCATCCATCCCACTGTCCACCAAAGGGACATTTTTCCCACTGTCCACAACACAGACATGTAACCCACTGTCCACCACATGGACGTCATTTCCACTTACCTCCACAGAAATGAGATATGCCTCAGTCCAACAAAGTGTGGTCCTCCACACTGTCCACCACTAGGACATCCTCCTGTGCACAACAAGGATGTCCCCACCACTGTGCAAACAGGGACATACTTTGCATTGTCTACCACAGGGATGTCATTCCCACTGTCCACCAAAGTGAGGACATCCCCTCTGTCCACCATAGCTGCATCCTAACCACTGTCCACAACATGGTCGTCCTCACCACTGTCCATCACAGGGATGTCCTTCCCACTGTTTACCAGAGGGACATCTTCCCCAATGTGCAAAAAGGTACATCCTTTTACTGTCCACAACAGGGATGTTTTTCCCACTGTCCACCACAGAGAGGTCCTCCCTGCTCTCCACTACAGTGACAGTCTTCCCACTGTCCACCATAGAACGTCCTTTTTAACTGTCCACCACAGGTACATCCTCTCCACTGTCCTCCAGAGGGACGTCCTTTCCATTGTACACCACAGAGACTTTCTTTCTGCTCTCCACCACAGGGACATTCTTCCCACTGTCCATCACAAAGATGTTCTCCCCACTTTAAACAGGGATGTCCTCCCCACTGTCCACCACAGAGACATCCTACCCATGTCCACCACAGGGAGGTCCTCCCCAATGTCCACCATAGGGAAGTACTCCTCTTCTTGACAACATGGATATCCTTCCACTGTCCTCAAAAAAGACATTATTCCCACAGTTTAGCACAGGGATGTCCACCACACTGTCCACTACAGGGACGTTCTACACACTGTCCACAACAGGAAGGTCCACCCAAATGTCCACCACAGGAATTTACTCCCCACTGTCCATCAGAGAGAGTTCCTCCCCACTGTCCATCACAGGGATGTCCTCCAGTGTACCACAAGGACATCCATAAAACCATCCACCAGAGGGTCATCTTCATCAATGTCCAGCACAGTAACGTCCTTCCCACTGCTCACCACAATGACATTCCCCTGTGTACAACAGGGACATCCTGACCAATGTGCAACACAGGGACATCCTTTCCACTGTATACCACAGGGACATCCTCCCCATTGTTCACTACAGTGTGGACCTCCCCACAGTCTACCACATGGACATCTTTCCCACTGTCCACCAAAGAAACATCCTCCTCACTTTGCAACACAGTTGCATCCTCCTATACACAACAGGTACATCCTGACAACTGTGTACCACAGGAATATTCTTTCCACTGTCCACAACAGAGATGTCCTTCCCACTGTAGACCACAGAGATGTCCTACCTCCTGTCCACCACAGGAACATTCTTCCCACTTTCCACCACAGAAACGTCATCCCGAATGTCCACCAAAGGAATGTTCTCCTCACATTCCAGCACAGAGACTTCCATCCCAATTTCCACAACAGAAATGTCCTCTCCACTGTCCACCAGAGGGAAGTCCTCCCATCTGTCCACCACAGGGATGTCCTTTCCACTGTCCACCAAACAGAGGTCCTTTCCACTATCCACACAGTGACATCCTCCTGTGTACTACAAGGACATCCTTACCATTGTCCACAGCATTGTTTTTCTCAACAATATGCACTAGAGGGAAGTCCTCACCGCCGACCACCACACGAATATCCTCCGAACTTTAAACCACAGAAACATCCTATCCACTGTACACCACAATGAGGTCTTCACCTTTGTCCACCACTGGGACATCCTTCTGCCTGTCCACCACAATAATGTCCTCCCCACTGTCCTCCAATGGGACGTCCTTCCCACTGTCGAATTCAAGGATGTCATTTCAACAGTCCACCACAGGGAAGTCCTCTTCACTGTCCACCAAAATAATACCCTTGCCACTGTACAACACAGGGACATCCTCCTGTGCACAACAGGGATGTTCTTACCACTGTCCACCTCAGAGATTTCTTTTGCACTCCCCACTGCAAGGACATCCTTCTCACTGTCCACCAAAGAGACATTCTCTTGTGCACCACAGAGCATTGTCCTTACTGTCCACAAGGCCGTCATCTACACTCTCCACCATTGTGAAATCCACCCAACTCTCTAACACAGGGACATCCTCCCAAATCTCCACAACATGGATGTCCTCCCAACTATCAAACACAGCGAAGTCCTTCCCACTGTAAACAACGGGGACATCCTCCCCACTGTGCACCACAGGGACATCCTGTGCACAACAAGGATGTCCTAAACATTGTCTGCCACAGAAATGTCCTCCACACTTTCCACCATATGGACTTCCTTCCAACTATGCACCACAGGGACATTCTCCAGTGCACTCCAGTAACATCCTCCCCAAAGTCCCTGAGAGTGAAATCTTCTCCACAGTCCATCACCTGGATGTCCTCCCCACTGTCTACAACAAGGATGTCCTTCCCACTATTCACACCTGAAGGGTCCTCCCCGCAGTCCACCAGGAGGACATCTTTCCCACTGTCTACCTCAGTGATATCCTCTCCTCAGATCCTAACAGGGAAGTCCTTCCCAATGTCCACCACAAAGAGGTCTTTCCCAAAATCCACAACAGAGACATCCTTCCCACTGTCCACCACTGGGAAGTCCTTTCTACTGTCCACAACAAGGATGTCCATTCCACTGTCCACTACACTGACGTCCTCTGCACTGTCCACAACAAACATATGCATCCCACCGTCCACCATAGAAATGTCCTCTCCACTGTCCACCACAGGGAGGTCCTCCCAACTGTCCACCATATGGGTCACCTTTCCATTGTTCATCAAAGAGATGTCCTTCCCACTGTCCAACATAGGGACATCCTCCTTTGTACCAAAGTACATCCTTACCACTGTCCACAACATGGTTGTCTTCACCAATGTCCACTACAGGGATGTCCTCACCACTGTCCACAACCTGAATATCCTCCACACTGTAAACCACAGGGACATCCTACACATTGTCCAACACAGGGAGGTCCTCCACACTCTCCACAATGGGAACATCCTTCTGCATGTCTACCACAGTGATGTCCTTGACACTGTACACCTCAGTGACACCCTCCTGTGCACAACAGCGGTATTCTTACCACTGTACACCCCATAGATATCCTCTGCATTTCCTACTACAAGGAGATCCTTCTCACTGTACACCAAGGAGACATTCTTTTGTGCAACACAGAAATGTTTTTCTTACTATCTACAAGCCCATCATCTGCATTGTCCACCACAGTGACATCCTCACAACTGTCCACAACAGGGATGTCCTCCAAACAATCAAACACAGTGAATTCCTTCCTACTGTAAACAAAAGGAAAACCCTCCCCACTGGTCACAACAGGGATATCCTAACCACTGTCCACCACTGAGTTTTCCTCCGCACTCTCCACCATATGGACATACCTCTGGCTATGCACCACGAGGACGTTCTCCAATGCACAACAGTAAAATCCTCCCCACTGTCCACCACAGGGATGTCCTCTCCACTGTTCATGACAGGGATGTCCTCCCCACTGTCTACAACAGGGATGTCCTTCCCACAATTCAAAACAGAAAGGTCCTCCCTAGTGTCCACCAGAGGGATGTCCTTCCCTCTGTCCACCTAAGAGATATCCTCCCCACAAACCATAGCAGGGATGTCCTTCCCAATATCCACCACAGGGATGTCCTCCCAAATGTCCACAACACAAATGTCCACAGGAGAATCATCCTTCCCACTGTCCACCAAAAGTTCTTTCCCAATGTCAAAAACAGGGACGTCCTTCCCACAGTCCACAACATATATTTCCTTCCAATGTCTTCCACAGGGACCTCATTCCCACTGACCACCACAAAAATGTCCTCTCTACTGTCTACCACAAGGAAGTCCTCTCTACTGTCCACCACAGGGATGTCTTTCCACTGTCCACTACAGGGATGTCCAACGCACTGTCCACAACAGTCATGTCCTTTCCACTTTCCACCACAGAAAGTTACACTCTGCTGTCCACAACAGGAACATACTTCCTAATGTCCATCTCAATGATGTCCTTACCTCTGTCCACCACAGGGATGTCCTTCCCACTGTCCACCACATGGTGTTCCTACCCACTGTTCACCAGATGGATATGCTTGCCTCAGCAGAGCACACAGTGGTCCTTCCCAATGTCCAAAACATATATGTCCTTCCCACAATCAACAACATAAATATCCTTCCCAATCTCCACCACAGAGAACTTCTTCCCACTGTTCACCACAGAGAGGTCCCCTCTACTATCCACCACGGGGATGTCCTTACCACTGCCCACCTAAGTGACGACCTCCCCTCTCTCCAACACAGGGACATTCTTCCCACTGTCCACCACAGGGAGTTCCTCCCCAATGTCCACCAGAGGAACATCCTTCCCACTGTTCACCACAAGGAGGTCTTTCCCAATGTCCACAACAGGGACGTCCATCCCACAGTCCACAACATATATGTCCTTCCAATGTCCACCACAGGGACCTCTTTCTCACTGTCCACCACAGGGAAGTCTTTTCTACTCTCCACCACCGGGGTGTCCTTTCCATTGTCCACCAAACGGATTTCCTCCACACTGTCCACAACAGGAATGTCCTTTCCATGATCCATGACAAGGACCGCCCTTCCCATTGTGCACCACAGGGAAGTCTTCTCTACTGTCCACACAGGGATGTCCTTTCCACTCTAAAACAAATGGACATCCTCTGCACTGTCCACAACAGGCAGGTCCTTCCCACTGACGACCACAGAAAGTTACACCCTGCAATCCACAACAGGAAAGTACTTCCCAATGTCCACTATATGATGTCCTCTCCTATGTCCACCACAGAGACATCCCTCCCACTGTACACCACTTGGTATTTCTCCCCACTGTCCACGAGAGGGACATGATTCCCACTGTCCACCACACAGAGATCCTCCCCAGTGTCCACAACATGGACGTTCTTCACACTATCCACAACATAAATGTACTCTCCACTGTCCAACGCATGGACCTTCTTCCCACTGTTAAACACAGAAAATTCCTGTCTACTGTCCACCACAGGAATGTCCGTATCACTGTCCAAACCAGTGGCATCCTTCCCATTGTTGACCACAGAAAAGTTCTCCCCACTATTCACCACAGGGATGTCATTCCCACTGTACACTTAAGTGACGTCCTCCCCTCTGTCCACAACAGGAACATTCTTCCCACAGTTCACCACAAGGATGTCTTTCTCAATGTCCACAACAGAGATGTTCTTCCCAAGGTCCATAACATAAATGTCCTTCTGACTCTCCACCAGAAGGACCTCCTTCCCACTATCCACCACAGGGAGGTCCTCTCTAATGTCCATCAAAGTGATTTTCTTTCCACTGTCCACAACAGAGACGTCCTGTCCACTGTGCACCACAGGGACATCCTCCCCATTGTCCACCCCAAGTAGTTTCTCCCCCACAGTCCATGACAGGGACATCCTTCCCACTGTCCACAACAAACATCTCCCCACTGTCCACCACATGGACATCCATTCCACGGTCCACAACAGGGACATCCTACCCCACAGTCCACCAGAGTGTGGTCCTTTCCACTGTCAACAACAAGGACATCCTCTTGTGCACTACAGGGATGACCTCACCCCTCTGCACCACAGGGACATACTTTGCATTGTCCACCACAGGGACATCATTCCCACTGTCCACCAAAGTGAGGTCCTCCCTGCTGTCTACCACAGGGGCATCATTACCACTGTCCACCACAGGGTCGTCCACACCACTGTCTACCACAGGGATGTCCTTCCCACTGTTCACCAGAGGGAAAACTTCCCCAATGTGCACAAATGGAACATCTTTTTACTGTCCACAACAGGGTTTTCCTTCCCACTCTCCCCTACAAAGAGGTCCTCCCTGCTCTCCACCACAGGCACAGTCTTCCCACCGTCCACCATTGAACGTTTTTTCCACTGACCATCACAGGTAAATTCTCTCCAATGTCTACCAGAGGAACGTCCTTCCCATTTTACACCAGAGAGAGTTCTTTTCCGCTGTCCACCACAGGGAGATTTTTCCCACTGTCCACCACAGAGATGTCCTCCATAGTGTCCTCCACAAGAATGCCCTCCCCACTTTAAACAGGGATTCCTCCCCACTGTCCACCAGAGAGACATACTAACCATGACCACCACAGGGAGTTCCTCCCCACTGCCCACCATAGGGATGTACTCCCGTTGTCCACAACATGGACATCCTTTCACTGTCCACAAAAAGAACATAATTCCCACAGTTTAGCACAGGGATGTCCTCCCCACTGTCCACTACAGAGATGTTCTACACACTGTCCACCACATGGAGGTCCACCCAACTGTCCAACACAGTGATTTCCTCCACACTGTCGATCAGAAAGAGGTCCTCCCCACTGTCCACCACAGAGATGTTCTCCTGTGTACCACAAGGACATCCATAAAACTGTCCACCACAGTGTCATCTTCACCAATGTCCAGCACAGTGATGTATTCCTACTGTTCACCACAGGGACATCCTCTTGTGCACAACTGGGACATCCTGATCATTGTGCACCACAGGGACATCCTTTCCACTGTCCACCACAGGTAAATCCTCCCCAATAGTCACTACAGAGGGGACCTCCCCAGAGTCCACCATATGGACATATTTTCCACTGTCTACCAAAGAAACACCTTTTTCACTTTGCACCACAGGGACATCCTCCTATGCTCAACAGGGATGTCCTCACAACCGTGCACCACAGGAAAATTCTTTCCTCTGTCCACAGCAGAGATGGCCTTCCCACTGTAGACCACATAGATGTCCTCCCTGCTGTCAACCACAGAGATATTCTTCCCACTTTCCACCACAGAATTGTCCTCCCCACTGTCCACCAAAGGGATTTGCTCCCCACATTCTACCACAGAGACATTCATCCCAATATCCACAACAGAAATGTCCTCCCCACTGTCCACCAAAGGGAGGTTCTTCCAACTGTCCACCACAGGGACATCCTTTCCATGGTCCACCAAACATATGTCTTTCCCACTGTCCACCACAGGGACATCCTTCTGCCTGTCCAACACAGTGATGTCCTCCCCACTGTCCTCCAAAGAAACATCCTTCCCACTTTCAAATTCAAGGATGTCATTTCAACAGTCCACCACAAAGAATTCCTCTTCCCTGTCACACACAGGGATGTCCTTTCCACTGTACACCACATTGACGTCTTCCACACTGTCCACAACAAAGACACTGTCTTCCACACTGTCCACAACAAAGACACTGTCTTCCACACTGTCCACCACAGAGACATTAATCCAACTGTCCACCACACGGACATTCTCTCCACTGTCCATCACATTGACATCTTCACCACAGTCTACCACAGGGTTGTCCATCCCACTGTCCATCAAAGGGACGTCCTTCCCACTATTGACCACAGAGACATCTTCCAAATTGCACACCACAGTGACATCCTTCCCTCGTCTACCACAGAAATGGAAACTCCACTGTCCACCACAGGGATGTTTCCCCACTCTCCACCACAGGGTTGTCCTGATCAATGTTTACCACTGGGGTGTTCTTACCTGCTGTTCAAGACAACGACGTCTTCCTACTGTGCATCTCAGGAACAATCTCCTGTTCACAACAGATACATCCTCACGACTGTGCACCACAGGGACATCTTCCAGTGCACACCAGGGACGTCCTCACCACTGTCCACCCCAGAGATTTCCTCTGCACTCTATACAACAGGGAAATCCTTGCTACGTTCCACCAAAGAGATGTTCTCCTATGCACCACAAAAACATTCTCACCACTGTTCACCAAAGGGAGGTCCACCCCACTGTCCACCACAGGGACATCCTTCCCACTGTCTACCAAAGAGATGTCCTTCCCAGTGTCCACAACAAGGAAGTCATTCCCACTGTCCACCACAGAAATATCCTCCCACTGTCCAAAACAGGGATGTCCTTCCCACTGTCCACCACGAAGACTTTCTACCCACTGCCCTCCACAGTGATATCCTACCCACTGTCTACCACAGGGACAATCTTCCCACTGTCCACCAAAGGTAAACCTTTCAACTGTCCACCACAGAGACATCCTCCCCACTGTCCAACACAGGGACATCCTCCCACTGACAACCACAAGGATGTCCTTCATACAATCCACCATAGAGAAGTCCTCCCTGTTGTACATGAAAGGGACGTCCTTCCCACTGTCCACCACAGGGACGTCCTTCAAACTGTCGACTACATGGACATCCACCCCACTGTCCACAACAGGGAGGTACTCCCGACCGTCCACCACAGAGTGGTCCTCCCTATAGTCCACCACACGGATGTCCTCCACAGTCTAATCCACAGGGATGTCCTCCTCAGTGTTCACTACAGTGAAGTACTCACCACTCTATAAAACAGGGATGTCCTTTCCACTGACCACCTCTGTGACTACCTCCCCTCTTTTCATCACAGGGACATCCTACCCACTGTCCACCACAAAAAGGTTCCCCCTGCTGTCCACCACAGGGACATCCTTACCACTATTTACCACAGGAACATCCTTTCCACTGTGCACCACAGGGACATTCTTCTGTGCATAACAGAAATGTTCTTACCACTGTCCATCGCAGAGATGTTCTCTGCACTCTCCACTCCAGGGAAATTCTTCCCACTGTCCACCAAAGAGACATTTTCTTGTGGACCACAGGAACATCCTCTTCACTGTCCACAAGGCCGTCATCCTCACTGTACACCACAGTGAAATTTTCTCACCAATGTCCCACCACAGAGACGTCCTTCCCACAATCCACCACAGGGATTTTCTCCCAACTGTCAAATGCAGGGATGTCCTTCCCACTGTAAACCAGAGGGGCATCCTCCTGTGCACAAAAGAGACGTCCTCATAAATGTACACCACAGGGACATATTCCGGTACACACCATAGATGTCCTCACCACTGTCCACACCAGAGATGTCCTCTGTACTCTCCAAAACAGGGACATCCTTCCCACGGTACACCAAAATAACGTTTTCATGTGCACCACAGAAACGTCCTCACCACTGTCCACCACAGGGATGTCCTTACCACTATCCAGCACAGGGACATCCTCCACACTGTTTACCACAGGGACGTCCTTCTGCCTGTCCACAACAGGGATGTCATCCCAAAAGTCCAACACAGAGAGTTCCTCTTCACTGTCAGCCACAGTGAAGTACTTCCCACTGTCCATTACTGGGATGTCCTCCCGACTGTCCACCAGAGAGAATTCCTTCCCACTGTTCACCACAAGGAAGCCCTTCACAATGTCCACAAAAGGGATATACTTTTTACACTCCAGAGCATAAACGTCCTTCTCACTGTCCACAACAGGGACATCCTTCCCACTGTCTACCATAGGGAGGTCCTATTTACTGTCCACCACAGTAATGTCCTTTCCACTGTTTACCACAGGGACGTCCTCCTCACTGTCCACGACAAGGACATCATTCCCACTGTCCACCACAGCAACTACCTCCTCACTGTCCACCATGGGAATGACCTACACTCAGTCATCCACAGGGCCATCCTGTCCAATGTCCACCACAGGGATATTCTCACCAATGTCCAACACAGAGTTGTCCTCAGCAATCTTCACCACAGGGACATCTTTCCCCCATCAACCACAAAGACGTCCACCACACTGTCCACCACAGAGATGTTTCCCCACTGTCCAAAACAGGGGTGTCCGCACCAATATCCACCACAGGGGTGTTCATTCCCATTGTTCAAAACAGGAACATCCTCCCCACTGTGCACCACAGGGATATCCTCCTGTGCACAACAGGGTCATCCTCATGACTGTGCACTACAGGGACATCTTCCGGTGCACAACAAGGACATCTTCACCACTGTCCACCCCAGATATATCTTCTGCACTCTCCAAAAGAGAGAAATTCTTCCCACGATTCACCAAAATGACATTCTCCAGTGCATCACAGAAATGTGCTCACCACTGTTTACTACAGGGACATCCTCCCCACTGTCCACAACAGAGATGTCCTTCTCACTGTTCACCACAGGGACATGCTTTCAACTGTCCTCCAAAGGTATGTTCTTCTTACTGTCCACCACAGTGACATCCTTTCCACTGTCCAGCAAAGGGATGTCCTTCCCAAAGTCCACCACAGGGACATTTTTCCATGTGTCAACCACATGGACATCCTCACCACTGTCTACCACAGAGACATCCTTCAAACTGTCTATCAGAGGGATGTCCTTTCAATTGTTAACAACAGGGACATCCTCCAAATTGTCCACCACAGTGACATTCTTCCCCCATATACCACAGAGACGTAAACCCCACTGTCCACCACAGATATGTTTCCCCACTATCCACCACCAGGTTGTCCTCACCAATGTCCACCACTGGGGTGTTCTTTACCACTGTTCAAAACATGGACATCCTCCCAACTGTGCACCACAGTAACATCCTTCTGTTCACAACAGGGTCATTCTCATGACTGTGCACCACAGGGACATCTTCCAGTGCACACCAGAGACATCTTCACCACTGTCCACCCCAGAGATGTCCTCTGCACTCTCCAAAACAGGGACACCCTTCCCACAGTCCACCAAATGGACGTTCTCCAGTGCACCACAGAAAAGTCCTCACCAATGTTCACCACAGGGATGTCCTTCCCACTGTCCATCACAGGGATATCCTTCCCACTTTTCACAACATGATCATCCTTCCCATTGTCCACCACAGTGACATCCTTCCCACTGTACACCATAGAGAGGTCCAACCCACTGTCCAACACAGGAACATCATAACCACTGTCCAGCAAAGGGATGTTTTTCCCACAGTACACCACAGGGACATACTTCCAACTGTCCACCACACTGACATCATCCCCACTGTTCATCACATGGATGTCCTCACCACTGTCTAGCACAGGGATGACCTTCCCACTGTCGATCAGAGGGAATTTCTTCCCAATTTCTCTCCACAAAAGGGAAATCATTCCTGCAGTTCACCAAAGAGACATTCTCCTGTGCACCACAGAAACTTTCTCACCACTGTTCACCACAGGGATGTCCACCCCAATGTCTACCACAGGGACATTATTCCCAATGTCCACCACAGGGACCTTTTTCCCACTGTCCACAACAAGGACGTTCTTCCAACTGTCCACAACAAAAATATCCTCCCCATTGTCCACAACAGTGATGTCCCTCCCACTGTCCACAATGAAGGCGTTCTACCTACTGCCCTCCACAGGGACATACTACCCACTGTCCACCACAGAGACATCCTCCCCACTGTCCATCACAGGGTTATCCTCCCCACTGTCCACCACAAGGATGTACTTCATACAGTCAACCACAGAGAAGTCCTTCTCACTAACCACCTAAGTGACTACTTCCCATTTTTCCATCACAAGGACATCCTACCCACTGTCCACCACAGAAAGGTTCTTCCTCCTGTCCTCAACAGGGATATCCTTCCCACTGTCACCCACAGAGAGGTACTCCCTGCTCTCCACCACAGGGACAGTCTTCCCACTGTCCACTATAGAACATCCTTTCCACTGTCCACCACAGGTACATCCTCTCCACTGTCCAACAGAGGGACGTCCTAACCATTGTAGACCACAGAGAGATCCTTTACACCTTCCACCACAGGGTCATTCTTCCCACTCTCCACCACAGACATTATCTACAACAGCGACGTCCTTCCAATTTTCCACCACATGTACATCCTTCCGCTGTCCATAAAAAGGACTTCCTGCCCACTGTTTATAACAGGGACATCTTCCTAACTGTACACCACACAAATATGTTCCCAACTATCAACTACAGAAACATCCATCCCACTGTACACAACAGGGACATACTTCCCACTGTCCTCCACAAGAATGTACATCCAACTGTCCATAACAGTAAGGTCCTACACATTGTCCATCACAGGGATATCCTCCAAACTGTCCACACCAAGGAGTACCTTCCCACTGTCCACCACAGAGACGTCCTACCCCGCAGTCCAGCACAGGGACCTCCTACCCTACAGTCCACCATAGTATGTTCCTCCCACTGTCGATCACAAGGACATCCTTCTGTGCACAACAGGGATGTCCTCACCAATGTGCACCACAGGGACATACTTTGCATTGGCCACCACAGGGACATCTTTCCCACTGTCCAACAAAGAAAGGTCCTACCTGCTGTCTACTACAGGGGCATCCTTACCACTGTCCACCACAGGGTCTCCCTCACCACTGTCCACCACAGGGATGTCCTTCCCACTGTTCACCAGAGGGACATCTTCCCCAATGTCCACAAAGGGACATCCTTTTACTGTCCACTACAGGGCTGTTCTTCCCACTGTCCACCACAGAGATGTCCTCACTGCTCTACACCACAGGGACATTCTTGCCACATTCCACCACAGAAATATCCTCCCCACTGTCCACCAAAGTGATGTCCTCCCAACATTCCTCTACAGAGACATCCATCCCACTGTCCACAACAGAAATATCCTCCCCACTGACCACCACAGGGAGGTACTCCCAACTGTCCACCACAGGGACATCCTTTCCATGGTCCTCCAAACAAATGTCTTTCCCACTGTCCACCACAGGGCCATCCTTCTGTGTACTACAAGGACATCCTTACCACTGTCCACAACATGGTTGTCCTCAACAATATGCACTACAGGGATGTCCTCACTGCTGTCCACCATACGAATGTCCTTCTCACTTTAAACCACAGGGAAATTCCACCCACTGTCCACCACAGAAAGGTCCTCCTCTCTGTCCACCAAAGGGACATCCTTCTGCCTGTCCACTACAGTGATGACCTACCCACTGTCTTCCAAAGGGACATCCTTCCCACTGTCAACTATAAGGACTTCATTTCATCGGTCCACCACAGGGATGTCCTAACCACTGTCCACCAAAGAGATGTTCTCCGCACTCTCCACTATATGGACATACTTCAGATTATGCACCACATGGACATTCTACAGTGCACCACAGTAACATCCTCCCCATTGTCCATCACAATGAATTACTCCCACCACCACTGGGATGTCCTCCTCACTGTCTACAACAGGGATGTCCTTCCCACAATTCAAAACAGAAAGGTCCTCCCTGCAGTCATCCACATGGGTGTCCTTCCCTCTGTCCACCTCAGTGATATCCGCCCCTCAGAACATAACGGTGATGTCTTTCCCACTTTCCACCACAGGGAAGTCCTCCCTACTGTTCACAAAAGCATTCTCCTTCCCACTGTCTACCAAAATGTATTTCACAATGTCCACAACAGGGACATCCTTCACACAGACCACAACATATATGTCCTTCCAATGTCTACCACAGGGACCTCCTTCCCACTGTCCACCACAGGGAATTCCTCTCTACTGTCCACCACAGGAATGTCCTTTCCACTGTTCACCACAGGTATGTCCCCCGCACTGTCCACAACAGGCATGTCCTTTTCATTCTCCACCACAGGGACCTTTTTCCCACTGTCCACCATATGTTAATCCTCTCCACTGTCCATGAGAGGGACATGCTTCACACTGTCAACCACACAGAGATCCTTCCCAATGTCTATAACATTGACGGCCTTGCCACAATCCACAACATAAATGTTCTCCCCACTGTCCAACACATGGACTTTCTTCCCACTGTTCACCACAGAAAGGTCCTCTTTACTATCCACCACAGGGATGTTCTTAATAAAGTCAAACCAGGAAATCATACCCAGTATCCACAACAGGGATGTCATTCCCACTGCCCACCACAGAAAGGTCCTCCCCAATGTCCACCACATGGATGTCCTTCCCACTGTCCACCTAAGTGACGTCCTCCCCTCTGTCCACTAGAGGGATGTTCTTCCCACAATTCACCACGTAGGGTTCTTTTTCAATGTCCACAACAGAGATGTTCTTCCCACAGTCCACAACATAAATGTCCTTCCCACTGTCCACTACAGGGACCTACTTCCCACTGTCCTCCAGTGGGAAGTCCTCTCTACTCTTCACCACAGGAATGTCCTTTCCACTGTCCAACACTCGAACATCCTCCCCAATGTCCACAACAGGGATGTTCGTTCTACTGTACACCACAGGGACGTCCTCCCCAGTGTCCAATACAGGAACGTACTACCCACTGTCCAGCAAAGGGATGTCCTTCCCAAAGTCCACCACAGGAAACTTCTTTTAACTGTCCACCACAAGGACATCCTCCCCACAGTCATACCACAGGGACGTCCTTCCCAGTGTCCATCAAAGTGACATCCTTCAAATTGTTCACCACAGGGACATCATCCAAATTGTCCACCACAGTGACATCCTTCCCCTGTCTATCACAGAGATGTAAACCCCAGAGTCCAACACAGGGATGTTTCCCTACTGTCCACCAGAGGGTTGTCCTCACCAATGTCCACCACTGGGGTGTTTTTTCCCACTGTTCAAAACGTGGACATCCTTCCTACTGTGCACCACAGTAACATACTCCTCTCCACAACAGTGTCATCCTCATGACTGTGCACCACAGGGACATCTTCCCATGCACACCATAGATGTCCTCACCACTGCCAACCCCATGGTTGGCCTCTGCACCCTCCAAAACTGGGACATCCTTCCCATGGTCCACAAAAGGGACATTCTCCAGTGCACCACAGAAAGGTCCTCACCACTGTTCACCTCAAGGATGTCCTACCCACTGTCCATCACAGGGACTTCCTTCCCACTTTCCACAACAGGGTCATCCTTCCCTTTGTCCACCAAAGGGACATCCTTCCCACTGTCCATGATAGAAATGTTCAACCCACTTTCCACCTTAGGGATGTCATACTCACTGTCTACTAAAGGGATGTCCTTCCCACAGTCCACCACAGGGACATTCTTCAACTGTCTAACACACAGACATCCTCCCCACTGTCCATCACATAGATGTCCTCACCACTGTCTACCACAGAAATGTCCTTCACACTGTCCATCAAAGGGATGTCCTTCTAATTGTTTACTACAAGGACATCCTCAAAATTGTGCACCACAGTGGCATCCTTCCCCCGTATACCACAGAGTGGTAAACCCCACAGTCCACAACTGGCATATCCTTCACACACTCCACCACGAAGACGTTCTACCCACTGCCCTCCACAAAGACATACTACCCACTGTCTACCACAGGGACGTCCTTCCTACATTACACCAAAGGGACATCCTTCCCACTGTCCACAAGACAAACATCTTCTCCACTGTCCACCACACCACAGGGACATCCTTCCCACTGTCCAACAAAGGTACATCTTTCAACTGTCCACCATACAGACATACTCCCTACTGTCCACAAGAGGGACATCCTCCCCACTGACCACAACAAGGACATCCTTCATACAGTCCACCATAGAGAAGTCCTACCTGATGTCCACTAAAAGGATGTCCTTCCCACTCTCCACAACAGGAACATTCTCCAAATTGTCCACCACAGTGACATCCTTTTCACTGTTCACCATTGGGATATCCTACCCATTTGCACAACAGGAACATTTTCCTGTGCACAACTGGGATATCCTCAACACTGTACACCACAGGGACATCCTCCTTTGCACACCAAAGATGTCAGCAACACTCTCTACCCCAGAAATGTCCTCTGCACTCTCCATGACAGGGAAATCCTCCTCACTATCCACCAAAGGAACGTCTTTCCCACTATTCACCACAGGGATGTCATCCCAAGTGTCCAACACAGAAAAGTCCTCTTCACTGTCCAACAAAGGGATGTCTTTTTCCCTGTCCATCACAGGGATGTCCTACCCACTGTCCATCACAGGGATGTCCTACCCACTGTCCACCAGAGGGATATCATACCCACAGTTCACTAAAAGGAGGTCGTTTCCAATATCAAAAAGAGGGACTTCCTTACCACTGTCCACAACATAAATGTTATTCCCATCGTCCACCACAGTGTATTTCTCTCTACTGTCCACTAAAGAGATGCATATTCCACTGTCCACCAAAGGGACATTTTCCTTTGCACCAGAGAAACTTCCTCACCACTTTCCATCACAGAAACATCCTCATCACTGTCTATCACAGGGACATCTTTACCACTGTCCAGGACAGAGAGGTCCTCCCTGCTGTCCACCACAGGAACATCCTACTTACTGTCCACCACAGGGAGAACCTCTCCACTGTCTACAACATGGACATCCTTCCCATTATCCACCACATGGACATCCTTTCGCTGTCCATAAAAAGGACTTCCTTCACACTGTTTACCACAGGGACGTCTTCTTAACTGTCCACCACACAAATATGTTCCCAATTGTCCACTACAGAAACATCCTTCCAACAGTACACAACAGGAACGTGCTCTCCACTGTCCTCCACAAGGACGTCCATCCCACTGTCCACAACAGAATGGTCCTACCCACTGTGCACCACAGTGACATCCTCCCAGGTATCCACCCCAAGGATTTCTTTCCCCACAGTTCACCACAGGGACGTCCTTCCCACTGTACACCAAAGGGACATCCTTCCCACTTTCCACAACACAGACATCTTCCCCACTGTCCACCACATTGAAATACTTCCCACTGTCCACCACAGGGACGTACTACCCCACAGTCCACCAGAGTGTGGTCCTCCCCACTGTCAACCACAAGGGCATCTTCCTGTGCACAACAGGGATGTCCTCACCACTGTGAACCACAGGGACATACTTTGCATGGTCCACCACAGTTAGGTCCTTTCCACTCTCCAACAATGTGAGGTCCTTCCTGCTGTCAACCACTGGGTCATCCTCACTACTCTCTACCCCAGTTATGTCCTTCCCACTGTTCACCAGAGGGACATCTTCCCCAATGTGCACAAAAGGGACATCCTTTTACTGTTTGCAACAGGGATGTCCTTCCCACTGTCCACCACAAAGAGGTCCCTCTGCTCTTCACCACAGGGACAGTCTTCCCATTGTCTATCATACAACATCATCTCCACTGTCCATCACAGGGAAATTCTTCAAACTGTCCACCACAAGGATGTCCTCCCCACTTTAAACTGGGATGTCCTCCCCACTGTCCAACACAGAGACATCCTACATTATCCACCACAGGGAGGTGCTCCCCACTGTCCACCATAGGGATGTACTCCCCTTGTCCACAACATGGACATTCTTCCACTGTCCCCCAAAAGGACATTATTCCCAAAGTTTAGCACAGGGATGTCCTTTCCACTATCCACTACAGGGACGTTCTACACACTGTCCACCACAGGGAGGTCCACCCAACTGTCCACCAGAGGGATTTCCTCCCCACTGTCCATCAGAGAGAGGTCCTCCCCACTTCCACCACAAGGATGTCCTTTAGTGTACCACAAGGACATCCATAAAAATGTCCACCACAGGGTCATCTTCACCAATGTCCAGCACAGTGACGTCCTTCCCAATGTTCACCACAGGGACATCCTCCTATGCACAACAGGGACGTCCTCACAACTGTGCACCACAGGAATATTCATTCCACTGTCCACAACAGAGATGTCTTTCTCACTGTAGACCACAGAGATGTACTCCCTGCTGTTCACCACAGGGACATTCTTCCCACTTTCCACCACAAAAACATCCTTTCCACTGTCCACCTAAAGGATGTCCTCCCCTCTGTCAATAAGAGGGACGTTTTTCCCATAGTTCACCACAATGGGGTCTTTCCCAATCTCCTCAACAGAGATGTTTTCCCGACAGTACAGAACATAAATGTCCTTCCCACTGTCCACCACAAGGAAGTCCTCTCTACTCTCCACAACAGGAATGTCCATTCCACGGTCCACCAAACAGATGTCCTTTCCACTGTCCACCCCAGGAACATCCACCTGTGTACTACAAAGACATCCTTACCACAGTCCACAACATGGTTGTCCTCAACACTATGCACTACAGGGAAGTCCTCCCTGCCATCCACCACACAAATATCCTCAGAACTGTAAACCACAGAGACATCCTACCCACAGTCCACCACAAGGAGGTCCCCCTCTCTGTCCACCACAGGGACATCCTTTTTCCTGTCCACCACAGTGACATCCTCCTCAATGCCCTCCTAAGGGATGTCCTTACCACTGTTGAACACAAGTACATAATTTCAAAGGTCCACCAGAGGGAAGTCCTCTTCACTGTCCACCACAGTGATGTCCTTCCCACTGTACACCACAGGGACATCCTCCTGTGCACAACAGGGATGTTCTTACCACTGTCCTCCCCAGAGATGTCTTATGCACTCCCCAATACAAGGACATCCTTCTCACTCTCCATCAAAGAGACATCCTCTTGTGCACCACAGGAGCATTGGCCTTACTGTCCACAAGGCCATCATTCACACTGTCCACCACAGTGAAAGCCTCTCAACTTTCCAACATAGGGACATCCACCCAACTGTCCACATCACAGATGTCCTCCCATCTATCAAACACAGCGAAGTCTGTCCCACTGTAAACAACAGGGACATCCTCCCCTCTGTGCAACAGAGGGACATCCTCCTGTGCACAACAGGGATGTCCTAACCACTGTCCACCACAGAGATGTCCTCCGCACTCTCCACCATATGGACATCCTTCCAACTATGCACCACAGGGACATTCAGCAGTGCACCACAGTAACATCCTTCCCACTGTCCATCACAATGAAATCCTCCCAACTGTCCACCACGGGGATGTCCTCCCCACTGTCTACATCAGTTATGTCCTTCCAACAATTCATACCAGAATGATCCTCCGCTCTGTCAACCAAGAGGTCTTCCTTCCCACTGTCTACCTCGGTGATATCCTCTCCTAGATCATAACAGTGATGTCCTTCCGACTGTCCTCCACAAGGAGGTCCTCTCCACTGTCCAACAGAGGCACACCCTTCCAACGGTAGACCACAAACAGGCCTTTCCCAATGTCCACAACAGGGACGTCCTTCCCACTGTCCAAAACATATATGTCCTTCCCACTGACCACCACAGGGACCTCCTTCCCACTGTCCACCACAGGGAAGTCTTCTCTACTGTCCACCACAGGGAGGTCCTTTCCACTGTCCACCACATTGACGTCTACCTCACTGTCCACAACAAACCTGTATATCCCACTGTCCAACACAGAAAGTCCTCTCCACTCTCCAACAAAGGGAGGTCCTCCCAACTTTCCACCACAGGGATGTTTTTTCCACTGCTCACTAAAGAGATGTTCTTCCCACTGTCCACCACAGGGACATCCTCCTGTGTACCACAAGGACATCTTACTATAGTCCACAACATGGTTGTCCTAACCAATATTCACTACATGGATGTCCTCACCGCTGTCAACTCCACGAATATCCTGCTTACTGTAAACAACAGGGACATCCTACAAATTGTCCACCACAGGGACGTCCTTCCCACAGGCCACACCATATATGTCCTTCCAATGTCTACCACAGGGACCTCCTTCCCACTGTCCTCCATAGTTAAGTGCTCTCTACTGTCCACCACAGGGATGTCCTTTACACTGTCCACCACAGTGATGTCCACTGCAATGTCCACAACAGTCATGTCCTTTTCACTGTCCAATAAAGAAAGGTACACCCTGCTGTCCACAACAGGAACGTACTTCCTAATGTCCCCCTCAATGATGTCCTTTTCTCTGTCCACCACAGGGACATTCTTCCCACTGTCCACTACATGGTGCTCCTCCCCACTGTCCACCAGAGGGACATGCTTGCCACTGTAGAACACATGGAGGTCCTTCCCAATATCCACAACATGTACGTTTTTTCACAATCCACAACATAAATGTCCTTCCCACTCTCCACCACAGGGACCTTCTTTCCACAGTTCACAAAAGAGGGGTCCTCTTTACTATCCACCACAGGGATGTCCTTACCATTTTTCACCTAAGTGACGATCTCCCATCTCTCCAAAACAGGGACAACCTTCTCACTGTCCACCAAAGGGAGTTCCTCCCCAATGTCCACCAGAGGAACATCCTTCACACTGTTCACCACAATGAGGTCTTTCCCAGGGTCTACAACAGGGACTCCCATACCACAGTCCACAATATATATGTCCTTTCAATGTCCACCACAGGGACCTCTTTCTAACTGTCCACCACAGGGAAGTCCTCTCTACTGTCCACCGCAGAGATATCTTTTCCAGTGTCCACCACAAAAATGTTCTCTGCCCTGTCCAAAACAGGCATGTCCTTTCCATGGTCCACCAAAGGGACCTGCTTCCCACTGTCCACCAAAGGGAAGTTTTCTCTACTGTCCATCACAGGTATGTCCTTTCCACTGTCCACCACAGGGATGTCCCCTGCACTGTCTACAACAGGCATGTCCTTTCCATGGTCCACCACAGTGACCTCCTTCCCACTGTGCACCACAGGAAATTACTCTCTACTGTCCACCACAAAGATGTCCTTTCCACTGTCCACCAAAGGGAAATCCATTGCACTGTCCACAACAGGCATGTCCTTCCGTCTATCCACCACAAAAAGGTACACCCTGCTGTCCACAAAAGGAAAGTACTTCCCAATGTCCACTAAATGATGTCCTCTCCTATGTCCACCAAAGAGATGTCCTTCCCACTGTCTACCATATGGTGTTCCTTTTCACTGTCCATGAGAGGGACATGGTTTCCACTTTCCACCAAACGGAGGTCCTTCCAAATGTCCACAACATGGATGCCCTTCCTACAACCCACAACATAAATGTCCACACCACTGTCTAACACATGGAACTTCTTCCCACTGTTCACCACAGAAAGGTCCTCCCCACTGTCCATCACAAGGATGTCCTTCCCACTGTCCACCTAAGCTATGTTCTCCCCTCTGTCCTCAAGAGGGACATTCTTCCCACAGTTCACCACGAGGAGGTCTTACCAATGTCCACAACAGAGATGTTCTTCCCACAGTCCACAACATAAATGTCCTTTCCAATGTCCACAGCAGCGACTTCCTTCCCACTGTCCACAACAGGGATGTTCTTTCCACTGTCCACCAAAGGGACGTCCTCCACAGTGTCTACAACAGGAACGTACTACCCACTGTTCACCACAGGGACGTCTGACCCCTTGTCTACCCCAGGAAGGTCCTCCCCAATCTCCACCACAGGTAAGTCCTCTCTACTGTCCACCACAGTGACGTCATTTCAACTGTCCACCACTGAATTATTCTCCCCACTGTCCTCAACAGCGATGTCCTTCCCACAGTCCACCACAAAGACTTTCTACTCACTGCCCTACACAAGGACATCCTACCCACTGTCTAGCACAGGGATGTACTTCCCACTCTCCACCAAATGGACATTCATACCACTGTCCACCAAAGATACCTCTTTTAACTGTCCACCACAGAGACAACCTCCCCATTGTCCACAAGAGGGACATCCTACCCACTGACCACCACAAGGACGTCATTCATATGGTCTACCATAGAGAAGTCCTCCTTGTTGTCCATTAAGGGACATCCTTTCAACTGTCCACCACACGGACATCCTCCAAATTTTCCACCAGAGTGAAATCCTTTTCACTGTTCACCACTGAGACATCCTACCCACTTTGCACAATAGGGACATTTTCCTGTGCACAACAGAGATAACCTCACCACTGTGCACCACAGGAACATCCTCCATTGTACACCAGGGAGGTCAGCAACACTCTCCACCCCAGAGATGTTCTCTACACAATCCACGACAGGGACATCCTCCCCACTATCCACCAAAGAAACGTCTTTCACACTATTCACCACAGGGATGTCATCCCAAATATTTAACTCAATAAAGTCCTCTTCACTGTCCACCACAGGGATGTCCTTCCCCCTGGCCACTACAGGGATATCCTCATCATTGTCCACCAAAAAGAAATTCTTCCCACTGTTCACCACAAAGAGGTTCTTCCCAATATTGACAACAGGGACTTCCTTCCCACTGTCCAATACATAAATGTTCTTCCCACTGTCCATCATAGTGTGTTTCTCTCTACTGTCCACCACAGGGATGTACTTTCCAATGTCCACCAAAGGGACATTTTCCTTTGCACCAGAGAAACTTCCTCACCACCTTCCACCACTGTGATGTTGTTTCCACTTTCCACCACGAGGACATTCTCTCCACTGTCCACTAAAGAAATTTCCTTTCCACTGTTCACCACAGGGTCGTCCTTCCCAAAATCTTCGACAGGGAGGTTCTCACCACTGTCCACAACAGGGACTTCCTTTCCACTATCCACCACAGAAACTTCCTCATCACTGTCTATCACAGGGACATCATTCTCACTGTTCACCACAGGGAAGTATTTCTAACTGTTCACCACACAAATATGTTCCCAACTTTCCAGTACAGAAACATCCATCCCACTATACACAAGAGGGACATACTCCCAACTGTACTCCACAAGGATGTCCATTAAACTGTTCACAACAGAAAGGTCCTACCCACTCTCCACAACAGAAACATCCTCCCAACTGTCCACCACAAGGAGTTCCTCCCCACAGTACACCAGAGAGACATCCTTCCCACTGCCTGACAAGGGGATATCCTTCCCACTGTCCACAACACAGACATCTTCCCCACTGTCCACCACATGGACATCCTTCCCACTGTCCACCACAGAAATGTCCTACCCCACAGTCAACCAGAGTTTTGTCCTCCCCACTGTCCAACAGAAGGACGTCCTCCTATGCACATGAGGGATGTTCTCACCACAGTGCACCAAAGGGGCATACTTTGCATTGTCCACCACAGGGACATCCTTCACACTGTCCAACAAAGTGAGGTCCTCCCTACCGTCTACCACAGGGGCATCCTTACCACTGTCCACCACACGGTCGTCCTCACCACTGTCCACCACAGGGATGACCTCCCTATTGTTCAACATAGGGACATCTTTCCCAATGTGCACAAAAGTGTGATCCTTTCACTCTCCACAACTGGGAGGTCCTTCTCACTGTCCACCACAAAGAGGTTCTCCCTGCCCTCCACCACAGGGACAGTCTTCCTACTGTCCACCATAGAACATCCTTTCCACAGTCCACCACAGGTAAATCCTCTCCACTGTCCACCAGAGAAATGTTCTTCTCATTGTACACAACAGAGAGGTCCTTTCCGCTGTCCACCACAGGGACATTCTTCCCATTGTCCGCCACAGAGATGTCCTCCCCACTGTCCACCACAAGGATGTCTTCCTCACTTACAAAAAAGAGAAGTCCTCCCCACTGTCCAACACAGAGACATCCTTCCCATGTCCACCACTGGGAGGTCCTCCCAACTGTCCACTATAGGGATATAATCCCCTTTTCCACAACATGGACATCCTTACACTGTCCACAAAAAGGACATTATTCCCACAGTTTAGCACAGGGATGTCCTCCCTATGGTCCACTACAGGGATATCCTACACACTGTCCACCACAGGGAGGTCCAACCAACTGTCCACCACAGGGATTTCCTCCCCACTGTCCATCAAAGAGAGGTCTTCCCCACTTCCACCACAAGGACGTCCTCCTGTGTACAACAAGGACATCCATAAAACTGTTCACCACAGGGTCATCTTCACCAATGTCCATCACAGTGACATCCTTCCCACTGTTCACTGCAGGGACATCCTCCTTTGCACAACAGGGACATCCTTTCCACTGTCCACCACAGGGACATCCTCCCGAATGTTCATTACAGAGTGGACCTCCCCACAGCCCACCACATGGACGTCTTTCCAACTGTCCAACAAAGAAACATCCTCCTCACTTTGCACCACAGGGACATCTTCCTATTCACAACAGGGACATCCTCACATCTGTGCACCACAGGAATACTCTTTCCACTGTTCACAACAGAGATGTCCTTCTCATTGTAGACCACAGAGATGTCTTTCCTGCTGTCCACCTCAGGGACATTCTTCCCACTTTCCACCACAGAAACGTCCTCCCCACTATCCGCCAAAGGGTTGTCCTCCACACATTTTACCACAGGGACGTCCATCCCAGTGTCCACAACAAAATTTCCCACCCACTGTCCACCACAGGGATGTCCTTTCCACGGTCCACCAAACAGATGTCCTTCACACTGTCCTCCACAGGGACATCCTACTGTGTACTACAAAGAAATCCTTACCACTGTCTACAACATTTTTGTCCTCAATAATATGCACTACAGAGAAGTCCTCACTGCAGTCCAGCACTCAAATATCCTCTGCACTGTAAACAACAGGGACATCATACCCACTGTCCAACACAAGGAGGTCCTCTCCTCTGTCCACCACAGAAACATCCTTCTGCCTATCCACCAAAGTGATGTCTTCCTCACTGTCCTCCAAAGGGATGTCCTTCCCACTGTTGACCACAAGGACGTCATTTCAAAGGTCCACCACAGGGATGTCCTCTTCACTGTCCACCACAGGGATGTCTTTCCACTGTACACCACAGGGACATTCTCCTGTGCACAACAGGGATGTCTTTCCCACTGTCCACCACAAAGAAGTCCTCCCCACTGTCCACCAGAGTGACATCCTTCCCACTATCCATCACAAAGAGGTCTTTACCAATGTCCACAACAGGGAAGTCCTTCCCACATTCCATACCATATATGTCCACCCACTCTCCACCCCAGTGACCTTCTTCCCACTGTCCACAACAAGGAAGTCCTCTCTACTGGCCACCACAGGGATGTCCTTCCCACTGTCCACAACATTGATGTCCTCTGCACTGACCACACCAAACATGTACATCCCACTGTTCACTACAGAAACATCCTCTCCACCCTTCCACCACATGGAGGTCCTCCCAACTGTCCACCACAGGAACATCCTTTACACTGTACCACAAAGAGATGTACCACTGTACACCACAGAAACATTCTCCTGTGTACCACAAGGACATCTTTACTACTGTCCACAACATGGTTGTCCTCAACAATGTCCACTACAGGAACATCCACACCACTGTCCACAAAATGAATATCCTCCACACTGTAAACCACAGGGACATCCTACACATTATCCACCACAGGGAAGTCCTCCCCACTGTCCACAACAGGAATATCCTTCTGCCTGTCCACCACAGTGATGTCCTCCCCACTGTATACCTCAGGGATGTTCTTACCACTGTACAACCCAGAGATGTCCTCTGTACTCTCCACTACAAGGACATCCTTCTCACTGTCCGCCAAAGAGACATTCTCTTGTGCACCCCAGGAACATTGTTCTTACTGTCTACAAGGCCATCATCTGCACTGTCCACCACAGTGAAATCCTCTCAACTCTCCACCACAGTGATATCCTCCCAACTGTCCACAACAGGGATGTCCTCCCAACTATCAAACACAGTGAAGTCCTTCCCACTGTAAACAACAGGGACATCCTCCCAAATGGGCACTGTCCAGCACAGATATGTGCTCCACACACTCCACCATATGGACATCTTTGTGGTATGCACCACAAGCACGTTCTCCAGTGCACCACAGTAACATCCTCCCCACTGTCCACCAGAGTGAAATCCTCCCCAGTGTCTACCACAGGAATGTCTTCCCCACTGTCTACAACAGGGATGTCCTTCACACAATTCAAATTAGAAAGGTCCACCCTGCTGTCCACCACAGGGACATCTTTCCCTCTGACCACCTCAGTGATATCCTCCATGCAGACCATAACAGTGATGTCCTTCTTACTTTCTACCACAGGGAAATCCTCCCCACTGTCCACAAGAAGGTCATCCTTCCCACTGTACACCAAAAGGTCTTTCCCAATGTCCAGAACAGGGACGTCCTTCCCACAGTCCACATGATATATGTACTTCCAATGTCCACCACAGGGAAGTCCTATCTAATGTCCACCACAGGGATGTCCTTTCCACTATCCACCACAGGGATGTCCACCACACTGTCTACAACAGGTATGTCCTTCCCACTGTCAACCACAGAAATGTACACCTTGCTGTCCATAAGAGGAACGTACTTCCTAATGTCTACCTCAATGATATCCCTTCCTCTGTCCACCACAGGGACGTCCTTCCCACAGTCCACCACATGGTGTTCCTCCCCACTGTCCACCAGAGGGACATGCTTGCCACTGTAGAGCACTCGAAGGTCCTTCCCAATGTCCACAACATGTACATCCTTGACACAATCCACAACCTAAATGTCCTTCCCAATCTCCACCACAGCAACTTTCTTCCCACTTTTCACCACAGAGAAGTCCTCTCTACTATCCACAACAGGGATGTCCTTACCACTGTCCTCCTAAGTGATGACCTACCATCTCTCCACGACAGGGACATCCTTCCCACAGTCCACCACAGGGAGTTCCTCAGCAATGTCCACCAGAGGGACATACTTCCCACTGTTCACCACAAGGAGGTCTTTCCCAATGTCCACAACTGGGACGTCCTTCCCACCGTCCACAACATATATGTCCTTCCAATGTACACCACAGGGACCTCCTTTTCACTGTCCACCACAGGGAAGTCCTCTCTACTGTCTACCACAGGGATGTCTTTTTACTCTCCACCAAAGGGACGTCCTCTGTACTTTTCATAACAGGCATGTTCTTCCCACTGTCCACCACAGAAAGGTACACTCTGCTATCCACCACAGGAACGTACTTCCCAATGTCCACTAAATGATGTACTCTCGTCTGTCCACCACAGATACGTCCTTCCCTCTGTCCACCACATGGTGTTTCTACCCACTGTCCACGAAAGGGACATACTTCCCACTGTCCACTACAAGGAGATCCATCTCAATGTCCACAAGATGGACGTCCTTTCCACAATTCGCAACATAAATGTCCTCCCCACTGTCCAACACATGGATTTTCTTCCCACTGTTCACCACAGAAATTTCCTCTCTACTGTCAACAACAGGGATGTCCTTACCACTGTCCAAACCAGTGACATCCTCCCCACTATCAACAACAGGTATGTCCTTCCCACATTTCACCACAAGGATGTCTTTCCCAATGTCCACAACAGAGATGTTCTTCCCACAGTCCACAACATAAACGTCCTTCACACTGTCCACAACAGGGACCTTCTTCAAACTGTCCACAACAGGTTGGTCCTCTCTACTGTCCATTAAAGTGATGTCCTTTCCACTGTCCACCACAGGGACGTCCTTCCTACTGTCCACAACAGGGATGTTCTTTCCACTGTCCACCACAAAACGTCCTCCCCAGTGTCCACCACAACTATGTATTACCCACTGTCCACCACAGGGATGTCCTACCCCTTGTCTACCCCAGGGAGATCCTCCCAAATCTCCACCACAGGTAGGTCCCCTCCACTGTCCATCACAGGGACGTCATTTCCCCTATCCACCACAGAAATATTCTCCCCACTGTCCCCAACAGGGTTGTCCTTCCCAGTGTCCACCACAGAGACGTTTTACCCACTGCCCTTCACCGGGACATCCTACCCACTGTCTACCACAGCGATGTTCTTCCCACTGTCCACCAAAGGTACATCTTTCAACTGTCCACCCCAGAGACATCCTCCCTACTGTCCACCACAGAGACATTCTCCCCACTGACCACCACAAGGACATTATTCATACAGTCCACCATAGAGAAGTACTTCCTGTTGTTCACCAAACGGACATCCTTCCCACAGTCTACCACAGGGACATCCTCCAAACTGTCCACCACAGTGACATCCTTTTCACTGTTAACCACTGGGACATCCTACACACTTTGCACAACAGTGACATTTTCCTGTGCACAACAGGGATATTCTCACCACTGTGCACCACAGGGACTTGCTCCTTTGCACACGTGGGATGTCAGCAACAATCTCCACCCAAGAGATGTCCTCTGCACATTCCATGCGAGGGACATCCTCCCCACTCTCCACCAAAGAAAAGTCTTTCGCCACACCACAGGGATGTCATCTAAAAGGTCCAACACCGAAAAGTCCTCTTCACTGTCCTTCACACTGTCCACCAAAGGGACATCCTTGCCACTGTCCACAACACAGACATCTTCCCCACTGTCCACCAAATAAATGTACTTCCCACAGCCTACCACAGGGATTTCCTACCCCACAGTTCAACAGAGTGTTCCTCCCCACTGTCCACCACAAGGACATCCTCGTGTGCACAAGAGGGATGTCCTCTCCACTGTCCACCAGAGGGACATACTCCCCTTGTATACAACATGGTCATCCTTCCAATGTCCACAAAAAGGTCATTATTCCCACAGTTTACCACAGTGATGTCCTCCCCACTGTCCACTACAAGAATGTTCTACACATTTTTCAGCACAGGGAGCTCCACCCAACTGTTCACCACAGGGATTTCCTCCCAGGTGTCCATCAGAGAGATGTCTGCCAAACTGTCCAACACAAGGACTTCCTCCTGTGTACCATAAGGACGTCTATAAAACAGTCCACCACAGGGTCATCTTCACCAATATCCAGCACAGTGACATCTTTCCCACTGTTCACCACAGGGACATCCTCCTGTGCACACCAGGGACATACTGACCAATGTGCACCACAGGGACATCCTTTCCACTGTCCACTACAGGGACATCCTCTGCAATGTTCCCTACAGAGTGGAACACCCTACAGTACACCACATGGACGATTTTTCCACAGTCCACCAAAGAAATATTCCCCTCACTTTGCACCACAGGGACATCCTCCTATGCACAACAGGGACATCCTCACAACTGTGCACCACAAGAATATTCTTTCCACTGTCCACAACAGAGATGTCCTTCACAGTGTAGACCACAGAGATTTCCTCCCTGCTGTCCACTGAGACATTCTTCCACTTTCCATCACAGAAACCTCCTCCCCATTGTCCACCAAAAGGACGTCCTCCCCACATTCCACCACAGAGACATCCATCCCACTGTCCACAACAGAAATGTGCTCCCCACAGTCCACCACAAGGAGGTCTTCCCAACTGTCCACCACAGGGACGTCCTTTCCCATGATCCACCAAACAGATGTCCTTCACACTGTCCACCAAAGGGCCATCCTCCTGTGTACTAAAAAAATCCATCCTTACCACTGTTCACATCATGGTTGTCCTCAACAATATGCACTACAGGGAAGTCCTCCCTGCCATCCACCACATGAATAGCCTCTGCAGAGTAAACAACAGGGACATCCTACCCACTGTCCACTACAGGGAGGTCCTTACCTCTGTCCACCACAGGGACATTCTTCTGAATGTCCACAACAGTGATGTCCTTCCCACTGTCCTCCAAAGAAATGTCCTTCAAACTGTAGACCACACAGACATCATTTTATGGGTCCACCACAGGGAAGTCCTCTTCACTGTCCATCACAGGGATGTCCTTCCCACTGTACAACACAGGGACATCCTCCTGTGCATGACAGGGATGTTCTTACCACTGTACACCCCAGAGATGCCTTCTACACAAACCACCACAAAGACATCCTTCTCACTTTCTACCAAGGAGACATTCTCTTGTGCACCACAGGAGCGTTGTTCTTACTGTCCATAAGGCCGTCATCCACATTGTTCACCACAGTGAAATCCTCTCAACTCTCCAACACAGGGACATTCTCCCAACTGTACACAACACAGATGTCCTCTCAACTAACAAACACAGTGAAGTCCTTCCCACTGTAAACAACAGGGACATCCTCCCCTCTGTGCCTCTGTGTACCACAGGGACATCCTCCTGGGCACAACAGGGATGTCCTAACCACTGTCCACCACAGAGATGTCCTCTGCACTCTCCACAATATGGACATCCATCCAACTATGCACCACAGGGACATTCTCCCGTGCAGACCAGTAACATCCTCCCCACAGTCCATCACAGTGAAATCCTCCCCACTGTCCACCACTGGGATGTCCTCCCCACTGTCTACAACTTGGATGTCCTTCCCACTATTCACACCAGAAAGATCTCCCCATTGTCCACCAAGACAACGTCCTTCCCACTGTCTACCTAAGTGATATCCTCTCCTCAGATCATAACAGGGATGTCCTTCACACTGTCCAACAAGGATGTCCTAACCACTGCCCAGCAGAGGCACACCATTCCCACTGTCCAACACAAAGAGTTGTTTCCCAATGTCCACAACAGGGACATCCTTCTCACTGTCCATAACATATATGTCTTTCCCACTCTCCACCACAGGGACCTCCTTCCCACTGTACACCACAGAGAAGTACTCTCTACTGTACACCACAATGATGTCCTTTCTACAGTCCACCACATTGACGTCCTCCGCACTGTCCACAACAAACATGTACATCCCACTGTCCACCACAGAAACGTCCTCTCCACTGTCCACCACAGGGAGGTCCTCCCAACTGTCCACCACAGGGACGTCTTTTCCACTGTTCACCAAAGATTTGTCCTTCCCACTGTCCACAACAGGGACATCCTCCTGTGTACCACAAAGACATCCTTACCACTGTCCACAACATGGTTGTCCTCACCAATGTCCACTACAGGCACGTCCTCACCACTGTCCACAACATGAATATCCTCCACACTGTAAACCACAGGGACATCCTACATATTGTCCACCACAGGAAGGTCCTCCCCACTGTCCACAATAATAACATCCTTCTGCCTGTCCACCACCGTGATATCCTCCCCACTGTACACCTCATGGACATCCTCCTGTGCACAACAGGGATGTTCTTACCACTGTACACAGGAGAGATGTCCTCTTCACTCCCCACTACAAGGACATCCTTTTCACTGTCCAAAAAAGAGACATTCTCTTGTGCACCACATGAACATTCTTCTTACTGTCTACAAGGCCGTCATCTGCACTGTACACCACAGTGAATATCTTTTAACTCTCCATCACAGTGACATTCTTCAAACTCTCCACAACAGGGATGTCCTCCCAACTATCAAACACAGTGAAGTCCTTCCCAATGTAAACAACAGGGACATCCTCCCCACTGGGCACAACAGGGGTGTCCTAACCACTGTCCAGCACAGAGATGTCCTCTGGACTCACCACCATATGGACATTATTCTGAATATGCACCACAAGGACGTTCTCCAGTGCACCACAGTAACATCCTCCCCACTCTCCACCACAGTTAAATCCTCCCACTGTCTACCACAGGGATGTCCTCCCCACTGTCCAAAACAGGGATGTCCTCACCACTGTCTACAATAGGGATGTCCTTCCCACAATTCAAAACAGAGAGGTCTTCTCTGCTGTCCACCAAAAGGACGTCCTTTGCTCTGTCCACCTCAGTGATATTTTTCCCACAGACCATAACAGGTATGTCTTTCCCACTTTCCACCACAGAGACGTCCTCCCCACTGTCCACAAGAGGGTCATCCTTCCCAATGTCCACCAAAAAGTCTTTCAAAATTTCCACAACAGTGACGTATTTCCCACAGTACACACAATATATGTCCTTCCAGTGTCCACCACAGGGACCTCTTTCCCAGTGTCCACTACAGGAATGTACTAACCACTGTCCACCAGACTGACGTCCTACCCACTGTGTGCCACAGGGAGGTCCTCCCCAATCTTCATCACAGATAGGTCCTCTCCACTGTCCACCACAGGGACATCATTTCAACTCTCCAGCACATAAATATTCTACCCACTGTCCACAACAGTGATGTCCTTCCCACTGTCCACCACAGAAAGGTCCTCCCCACTGTCCACCACAGGGATGTCCTTCCCACTGTCCACCTAAATGACATCCTCCCCTCTGTCCACAAGAGGAAAATTCTTCCCACAGTTCATCACAATGAGGTCTTTCCCAATGTCCAAAACAGAGATGTTCTTCCAACAGTACACAACATAAATGTCCTGCCCACTGTCCACCACAGGGACCTCCTTCCCACATTCCACCACAGGGTTGTCCTCACTACTGTTGATCAAAGTGATGTTCTTTCCACTGTCCACCACAGGGACATCCTCCACACTATCCACAACAGAAATGTCCTCCCTACTGTCCAACACAGTGAAATCCACCCCACTGTCAACCAAAGGGATGGCCCTCCCCACTGACTACAACAGGGATGTCCTTCCCATTGTCCACCACATGGACATCCTTTTGATGTCCACAAAAAGACTTCCCTCCAACTATTTACCACAGAGACGTCTTCCTAACTGTCCACCACAAAAATATATTCACAACTGTCCTTTACAGACACATCCATCCTAATGTACACAACAGGGATGTTCTCCCCACTGTCCTCCACAAGGACATCCATCCCACTGTCCACAACAGAAAGGTCCTACCCACTGTAGATCAAAGGGACATCCTCCCAACTGTCCACCCCAAGAAGATCCTCCCCCACAGTCCACCACAGGGACATCCTTCCCACTGTCCACCAAATGAACATCCTTCCTACTCTCCACAACACAAACATCTTCCCTACTGTCCACCACATGGACCTCCTTTCCACTGCCCACCACAGTGATGTCCTACCCCACAGTCCACCAGAGAGTGGTCCTCCCCACTGTCCACCACAAGGACATCCTCCTGTGCACAAGAGAAATGTCCTAGCCACTGTGCACCACAGGGACATACTTTCCATTGTCCACCACAGGGACATCATTCACACAGTCCACAAAAGTTAGGTCCTCCCTGCTGTCCATCACAGGGTCATCGTTACCACTGTACACCACAGGGTCGTCCTCACCACTGTCCACAAAAGGGAAGTCCTTTCCACTGTCCACCATCGAACGTGCTTTCTGCTGTCCAACAGAGGTACAACCTCTTCACTGTCCTCCAGAGGGACATCTTTCCAAATGTACACAACAGTCAGGTCCTTTCCGCTGTCCACAACAGGAACATTCTTCCCACTGTCTACCACAGGAATGACCTCCCCATTTAAAACAGGGATGTCCTCTACACTGTCCACCACAGAGATATCCTACTCATGTCCACCATAGGGACATACTCCCCTTGTCCACAACTTGGATATCCTTCGACTGTCCACAAAGAGGACATTATTCCCACAGTTTACCACAGGCATGTCCTCCCCACTGTCCACTACAGGGATGTTCTACACACTGTCCATCACAGGGAGGTCCACCCAACTGTCCACCACAGTTATTTCCTCTACACTGTCCACCACAGTGATGTCCTCCTGTGTACCACAAGGACATCCATAATACTGTCCATCACAGGGTCAACTTCACCAATGTCCAGCACAGTGAAGTGATTCCCACAGTTCACCACAGGGACATTCCTGTGCACAATAAGGACATCCTGACCAACGTGCACCACAGGAACATCCTTTCCACTGTCCACCACAGGGACATCCTCCCCAATGTTCACTACAGAATAGACCTCCCCACAGTCCACCACATGGACATCATTCCCACTGTCCACCAAAGAAACATCCTCCTCACTTTGCACCACAGGACATCCTCCTATGCACAACAGGGACGTCCTGACAACTGTGCACCAAAGGAATATTCTTTCCACTGTCCACAACAGAGATGTCCTTCCCACTGTAGACCACAGAGATGTCCTCCCTGCTGTCCACCACAGGGACATTCTTCCCACTTACCACCACAGAAACGTCCTCCCCACTGTCCACCAAAGGGATGTCCTCCCCACATTATGCCACAGAGATGTCCATACCAGTGTCCACAACATAAATGTCCTCCCCACTGTCCACCACAGGGAGGTCCTCCCAACTGTCCACCACAGGGACATACTTTCCACGGTCCCCCAAACAGATGTCCTTCCCACTGTCCACCACAGGGACATCCTCCTGTGTACTACATGGAAATTGTTATCATTGTCCACAACATGGTTGTCCTCAACAATATGCACTACAGAAAAGTCCTCACCACCGTCCACCAAATGAATATCCTCCACACTGTAAACCACAGGGACATCCTACCCACTGTCCACCACAGGGAGCTCCTCCCCTCTGTCCACCACAGAGACATCCTTCTGCCTGTCCACCACAGTGATGTCCTCCCCACTGTCCTCCAAAGGGACGTCCTTCCCACTGTCGACCAAATAGATGTCATTTAAATGGTCCACCACATGGAAGTCCTCTTCACTGTCCACCACAGGAATGTCCTTCCCACTGTACACCACAGAAACACCCTCCTGTGCACAAAAGGGATGTCCTAACCACTGTCCACAACAGAGATGTCCTCCGAACTCTCCATCATATGGACATTCTTCCGACTATGCACCACAGGGACATTCTCCAGTGCACCACAGTAACATCCTCCCCACTGTTCATCACAGCGAATTCCTCCACACTGTCCAGAACCGGGATGTCCCCCACTATCTACAACAGGGATTTCCTTCCAACAATTCAAAACAGAAAGGTCCTCCATGCTGTCCACCAAAAGCACGTCCTTCCCTCTGTCCACCTCAGTGATATCATCCCCTTAGACCAAAACCATAATGTCCTTCCCATTTTCTACCACAGGGATTTCCTCCCCACTGTCCACAAGAGGGTCATCCTTCCCACTGTCCACCAAAAGGTCTTTCCCAATGTCCACAACATGGACATCCTTCACACAGTCCACACCATATAAGTCCTTCCCAATTTCCACCACAGGGAAATCTTCTCTTCTGTCCGCCACAGGGATGTCCTTTCCACTGTCCACCAAAGGGACATCCTTCACACTGTCCACAACAGGCAGGTCCTTCCCACTGTCCACCACAGAAAGGTACACCCTGAGGTACAAAAGAGGAATGTACTTAACAATGTCCACTAAATGATGTCCTCTTCTATGTCCACCACAGACATGTCCTTCACACTGTCCACAACATGGTGTTTCTCCCCAGTGTCTATGAGAGGGATATGCTTCCCACTGTCCACCACATGGAAATCCTTCCCAATGTCCACAATATGGAAATCCTTCCCACAATCCACAACATAAATGTCCTCCCCACTGTCCAACACATGGATCTTCTTCCCACTGATCACCAAAGAAAGGTCCCCTCTACTGTCCACCACAGTTATGTCCTTAACATTGTCCAAAACAGTGTCATCCACCACACTGTCCACCACAGAAATGTCCTCAAAACTGTCCACCACTATGATGTCCTTTCCCCTTTCCACCATTAGGAGGGTCTCTCCACTGTCCACCACAAAAACATCTTTTTCCACTGTTCACCAAAGAGACATCCTTCCCAAAATCATGACAGGGAGGTCCTCACTACAACAGGGATGTCCTTTCCACTGTCCACCACAGAAACATCTTCATCACAATGACAGGGACAAGTTTACCACTATCCACCACAGGAAGTTCCTCCCTGCTGTCTACCACAGGGATGACCTTCACACTGTCCACCACAGTAACGTCCTCTCAGTGGTCCAAAACAGAAATGTCCTCTCCACTGTCCACCACAGGGAGAACCTCCCCACTGTCTACAACAGGGACGTCCTTCTCATTGTCCACCACATAGACATCCTTTTGCTGTCCACAAAAAGGACTTTCTTCCCAATGTTTACCACAGGGGAACTGTCCACAACACAAATATGTTCCCAACTGTCAACTACAGAAACATCCATCCCACTGTACACAACAGGGATATACTCCCCACAGTCCTCCACAAGGATGTCCATCCAACTGTTCACAAAAGAAAGTTCCTACCCACTGTCCACCACAGGGACATCCTCCCAACTGTCCAACCCAAGGAGTTCCTCTCCCACAGTCCACCACAGAAACGTCCTTCCCATAGTGAAACAAAGGGACATCCTACCCACTGTCCATAACATGGACATCTTCCCCACATTCCACCACATAGAAGTCCTTACCACTGTCCACCACAGGGACTTATTACCCCACAGACAACCAGAGTTTAGTCCTCCCCACTGTCCACCACAAGGACATCCTTTTGTGCACAACAGGTATGTCCTCACCACTGGGCACCACAGGGACATACTTTGCAATGTCCACAACATGGACGTCATTACCACAGTCCACCACAGCTTCATCCTCAACACTGTCTACCACAAGGATGTCCCTCCCATTGTCCACCACAGAAAGGTACTCCCTGTTCTCTACCACAGGGACAGTATTGCAACTGTCCACCACAGTACATGCTCACCACTGTCCACCAGAGGGACGTCCTTCCCATTGTACACCACAGAGAGGTCCTTTCTGCTGTCCACCACAGGGACATTCTTCCCAATGTCCATGACAGAATTGTCCTCCCCACTGTCTACCACAAGGCTGTCCTCCCCACTTACGAAGCAGGGATGTCCTCCCCACTGTCCTCCACAGAGACATCCTATACATGTCCACCAAAGCGAGGTCCTCCTCACTGTCCACCATAGGGACATAATTGCCTTGTCCACAACATGGACATCCTTCCACTGTCCAAAAAAAGGATATTATTCCCACAGTTTACCACAGGGATGTCCTCCCCACTGTCCACTACAGGGATGTTCTACACACATTTCACCAGAGGGAGGTCCACCCAACTGTCCACCATAAAGATTTTCTTCCCACTGTCCATCAGAGAGAGGTCCTCCCCACAGTCCACCACAGGAACATCTTCCTGTGTACGACAAAGACATACATGAAACTGTCCACCACAGGGTCATCTTCACCAATGTCCAGCACAGAGATGTCCTTTTCACTGTTCACCAGAGGGACATCCTAATATGCAAAAGAGGGACATCCTGACCAATGTGCACCACAGGGACATCCTTTTCACTGTCCACCACGGGAACATCCTCCCCAATGTTCACTGCAGAGTTGACCTCCCCACAGTCCACTAAATGGACGTCTTTTCCACTGTCCACCAATGGGACATGCTCCTCACTTTGAACCTAGGAACATCCTCCTATGCACAAAAAGGACGTTCTCACAACTGTGCACCACAAGAATATTCTTTCCACTGTCGAGAACAGTGATGTCCTTCCCAATGTTGACCACAGAGATGTCCTCCCTGTTGTCCACCACAGGGATCTTCTTCCCACTTACCACCACAGAAACATCCTGCCCACTGTCCATGAAAGTGATGTCCTTGCCACATCCTGCCACAGAGATGTCAATCCCACTGTCCACAAAAGAAATGTCCTCCCCATGTCCACCACAAAAACGTCTTCCCCTCTGTGCACCACAGGAACATCCTTCTGTCTGTCCACCAGTGATGTCCTCCCCACTCTCCTCCAAAGGGACTTCCTTCCCACTGTTGACCACAAGGATGTCATTTAAATGGTCCACCACAGGGAAGTTCTCTTTACTGTCCACCACAGGTATGTCCTTTTCACTGTACACCCTAGGGACATCCTCCTGTGCACAACAGGGATGTCCTAACCACTGTCTACCACAGAGATATCCTCCGCACTCTCCAACATATCGACATCCTTCATACTATGCACCACAGGGACATTCTTAAGTGCACCACAGTTACATACCCCACAATGTCCATCACAGTGATATCCTCCCCACTGTCTACAACAGGGATATTCTTCCCACAATTCAAAACAGAAAGGTCCTCCCTGCTGTCCATCACAGGGAAGTCCTTCCTTCTGTCCTAATCAGTGACATCCTCCCCTCAGACCCTAACACTGCTGTCCATCCCACTTTCCACCAAAGGGACGTCCTCCCTACTGTTCACAAGACGGTCATCCTTCCCACTGTTCTCCAAAAGCTCTTTCCCAATGTCCACAACAGGGACCTCCTTCCTACTGTCCACCACAGGGAATTCCTTCCTACTGTCCACCACAGGGATGTCTTTCTACTGTTCACCACAGGGATGTCCCTCGCACTGTCCAAAACAGGCATGTTCTTTCCACTCTCCACCACAGGGACCTCCTTCCCACTGTCCAACACAGGGAAATCCTCTCTAGTGTCCACCACATGGATGTCCTTTCCACTGTCCACCACAGAAATGTCCATCGCACTGTCCACAACAGGCATGTCCTTCCCACTGTCCACCACAGAAAGGTACACCCTACTGTCCACAAGGGAACGTACTTCCCAATATCGACTAAATGATGTCCTCTCCTCTGTCCACCACAAAGACGTCCTTCTCACTGTCCACCACATGGTGATCCTCCACACTGTCCACCAGAGGGACATGCTTGCCACTGTAGTACACACGGAGTTCGTTCCCAATGTCCACAACATGGACGTCCTTCACACAATCCACAACATAAATGTACTTCCCACTCTCCACCACAGGGACCTTCTTCCCACTGTTCACCACAGACAGGTTCTCTCTACTATCCACCACGGGGATTTCCTTACCACTGTCCTTCTGAGTGACGACCTCCCCTCTCTCCACCACAGGGACATTCTTCCCACTGTTCAACACAGAGAGTTCCACCCCAATGTCCACCAGAGAGACATCCTTCCCACTGTTCACCACAAGGTGGTCTTTCCAAATTTCCACAACATGGACGTCCTTCCCACAGTCCACAACATATATGTCCTTCCAATGTCCACCACAGGGACCTCCTTCTCAGAGTCCACCACAGGAAAGTCCTCTCTACTGTCCACCACAGGGATGTCCTTTCCACTGTTCACCAAAAGGACATCCTCTGCACTGTTCACAACTGGCATGTCCTTCCCACTGTCCACCACAGAAAGGTACACTCTGCTCTCCACAACAGGAACTTACTTCCCAATATCCCCTAAATGATGTCCTCTTCTCTGTCCACCACAGAGATGTTCTTCCCACTGTCCATCACATGGTGGTCCTCCCCACAATCCATGAGAGGGACATGCATCCCACTGTCCACTACACGGAGGTCCTTCCAAATGTCAACAACATGACATCCTTCCCACAATCCACAACATAAATGTCCTCCCCTTTGTCCAACACATAGACATTTTTCCCACTGTTCACCACAATAAGGTGCTCTCTACTGTCCACCATAGGGATGACCTTTACACTGTCCAAACCAGTGACATCCTCCCCACTTTCCACAACAGGGATGTCCTTCCCACTTTCCACCAAAGAAAGGTCCTACCCAATGTCCACCACAGGGACGTCCTACCCACTGTCTACCACAGGAAGGTCCTCTCCAATCTCCACTACTGGTAAGTCCTCTCCACTGTCCACCACAGGGACGTCATTTCAACTGTCCACCACAGAAATTTCATCCCCACTGTACACCATAGGGACATACTCCCCACTGACCAAAACAAGGACATCCTTCATTCAGTCCACCATAGAGAAATATTCCCTGTTGTCCTCCAAAGGGACATCCTTCCCACTGTCCACCACAGGGACATCCTCCAAATTGTCCACCACTGTGACATCCTTTTCACTGTTCATCACTGGGATATCCTACCCACTTTGCACAACAGGGACATTTTCCTGTGCACAACAGGGATATCCTTACCACTGTGGACCACAGGGACATCCTCCTTTGCACACCACGGATGTCAGCAACACTTTCCAGCCCAGAGATGTCCTCTGAACTCTCCAGGACAGAGACATCCTCCCCACTATCCACCAAAGAAATGTCTTTTTCACTATTCACCACAGGGATGTCATCCCAAATGTCCAACACAGAAAAGTCCTCTTCACTGTCCACCATAGTGGTGTCCTTCCCCCTGTCCACCACAGGGATGTCCTCCCCACTATCCACCAGAGGATATCCACCAAGGAGGTCCTTCCCAATATCGACAACAGGGACTTCCTTCCCACTTTCCACAACATAAGTGTTCTTTCCACTGTCCACCACAGTGTGTTTCTCTCTACTGTCCACCACAGTGATCTACTCTCTGTGGTGGACAGTAGAGAGGGACGTTTTCCTTTGCACCAGAGAAACTTCCTCACCACTGTCCACCACAGCAACGTTCTCACCACTGTCTACCACTGTGACATCCTTTCCACTTTCCACCATGAGGAGGTCCTCTCCACTGTCCACCACAGAAACATCCTTTCTACTGCCCACCACAGAAACATCCTCTTCACTGCCTGTAACAGGGACATCTTTACCACTGTCCACCAAGAAAGGTCCTAACTGCTGTCACCACAGGGACGTCCTTTACACTGTCCACCACAGTAACGTCCTCTCAGTTGTCCAAAACAGAAACGTCCTCCACACTGTCTACAACAAAGACATCCTCCTGTGCACAACAAGGATGTCCTCACCACTGTGCAGCACAGGGGCATCTTTAGAACTATCCACCACAGTGTTGTCCTCACCATAGTCCTCCACAGGTATGTCCTCCTCATTATATAAAACAGGGAATTACTCTCCACTGTACACCTCAGGGATGTCCTCTTTACTTACCACCACAGAAACTTTCTCCCCAGTGTACACCAGAGTAACAACCTCACCGCTCTCCACCAGAGGAACTTCCTCCCCATTCTCCACCACAGAACCATCTTCCCCACTGTCCACTACAGAGACATCCTTTCCACGGTCCACCACAGGGAGGTCCTCTCCACTTGCCTCCACAGGCATGTCCACCACACTGTCCACCACAAGAAGGTCCTCTCCAATGTCCACCACAAAAACATCCATTCCAATGTCCAACATAGAAACGTCCTCATCACTGTCCATTACTGGGACATCTTTCCCACTGTCAAACACAGAGAGGTCCTCCCTGCTGTCTGCCACAGGGATGTCCTTCAAACTTTCCACAACAGTAACGTCCTCCCAACTGTCCAAAACAGGGATGTCCTTCGCACTGTCCCCCACATTGACGTCCTAGCCATTGTCCACCACAGAGACATCCTCCCAGCTGTCCACCCTTGTGCATACTTCTCATTGTTCACCACAAGGACATCTTCCCCACTGTGCACCACAGGGACCTTCTTCTGTGTACAACACTTATGTCCCCACCCTTTTGCACCACAGAAACATCTTCCTGTGCATGCCAGGGATGTCCTCACCACTGTCTACCCTAGAGATGTCCTAAGCACACTCCATGGCAGGGACATCATTCCCAATTTCCACCAAAGGATGTTCTCTTTGCACAAGAGAAACGTCCTCACCACTGTCCACCAAAGGACGTCCTCCCCACTGTCCACCAAAGGAATGTATCCCCCACTGTGCACCAAAGAAAAGTCCTTTCCACTGTCCACAACAGGGACATCCTTCACACTTTCCACCACAAGGAGGTCCTTTACACTGTCCACCACAGAGTGTTCCTCCAAGTTGTCCACCACAGGGATATGCTTCTCACTGTTCACCACAAGGACGTCCTGCCCAGTGTGGACCACAAGGACATTCTCCTGTGCACAACGGGGATGTCCTCACCCTTGTGCACCATGGACACATCCTCCTGTGCACACCATGGATGTCCTCACCACTGTCTACCCCAGAGATATTCTCTGCGCTCTCCACGACAGGGACATCATTCCCAATGTCCACCAAATTGACATTCTCCTTTGCACCAGAGAAACGTCCTCCCCACTGTCTTCCATAAGGATTTCCATCAAACTGTCCAGAACAGAAAGGTCCTACACTCTGTTCACAATAGGGACATTCTCCCAACTGTCCACCCCATGGAGATCCTCCCCACAGTCAACCACAGGGTCATCCTTCCCACAGTCCACTAAAGGGACATCCTTCCCACTGTACACAACATGGACATCTTTCTCACTGTCCACCACATGGACTTACTTCCCACTCTCCACCACAGTGACATCCTACCCCACAGTCCACCAAAGTGTGGTTCTCCTCACTGTCCACCACAAGGACATCCTCCAGTGCACTACAGGGATGTCCTGACCCCTGTGCACCACAGGGACATACTTTGCATTGTCCACCACAGTGATGTCATTCTCACTGTCCACCAAAGTGAGGTCCTCTCTGCTGTTCACCACAGGGGCATCATTACCACTGTCCACCACTGTTCTGCACCCCTTTTCGAGTCCCCTTCACCCACGAAAGAGACACGTGAGGCAGTGTTCGGGTAGTTACTACAGTGAGGCTTTATTCTTGTATCAGCTGAAGCGGAAGACACCAAACCCAGAAAAGGCACTGCTTATATAGACCCTAGAGTGGCGTGTTCACTTCTGATTGGCTGTTCACTCATCACCCCGTATTATGCCCCGGGATAGGCAGTGGCTTGGCGTGCTTTTGCCTTTTGCACCTGCGCAGTTTAGTTGTTTACTTGTGGGAGCAACGGATGCCCGCGCCATCTTGTAATGGCGAATGCTTTCACCGCTCTCTGCGGCTCTTAACATCTCCCTCTTTCCCTTTTATTAAGATGGAACAGCCTTTTGCCTATCAAGCATGGCACCAACTCAGTGAGGGAAAGCAGAGGCCTGATCCCCTGTGCAAAATGAGATATTGTAATGGGTTTCTTCTCTTGTCGTCGTGCAATGAGTAATACTTCCCATCTCCATCTTGATGCCTTTTGAAGGGGAAAGGGAGCCTCTGCCCTGGGGCGCCACCAGGGGAGGAGGTTTCTTGGCATCAAACCTTTGTGCAATCAGGCATGCTTTCAGGAAATCTATCCACACTCTTGGAACATTCCCTGTCGAGTACCCACTTGCAAACACCTCTAAATATTTAGGTACCACAGTATTCAGGCAAGGGCTGGCTAGACTTAGACCTCTCATCGACCCAGTGCAATGTGCTGAACCCTTGGGTTGCATCAACTGAGGGTCTCAGTCATCAGTTACTTTCTTAGCATAGATAACCAAATTTCAGAAGAAGATCCTTGCTACAAGAGTGCTTGGGCGATAACAGCCTTGTCACATTTTTGTTGGGCTCTGAGCTTGCAGACCAACCATAACATGAACACCAATCCACAACATAGGGCTGCACCAAACAGGCCTATCCCTACCCATTCCTTAAAGAAAGAAAAGGCAGAAGAAATTCAAGAAGTAAAATCGCCAAGGGCAACGGGGTCCACTGGTGTTCCATCAAGGCTCAAGATCCGGAACTGCAATTGCTGCTGCATCTGGTCCAGCTCCCCAGTCCAATTCCCTTATAAATAAGCAGAAAGATTATGGCTTTGAATAAATGTATCGTTCATAAATCTCAGAGGTGTAATACATAGATATGGGGTTGCTGACAAGCAGCTCATTTGAACCACATCTGTGAGCTGCTCCACATGGGCTTGGAGCAAATCAGCTCTCTGATTGACCAACAGAATGCCTGATGCCAAGTGTGCATCCACTTTCTGTAGAGTTGTCAATTCCTCAGAAGTTTTTTCTGAAATTTGATTAACAACAGTAGCTGTTGCAACTTGATTAGCCATGGCTTTGCCGGCTGTCACAGCTGCAGCTGCAGAGATGGTAATAGCAGTGATAATGGCTGCAGTAATGCCAAAGTCTCTCTTCTGTCAAAATAAAGTCAAAGTCCCAGACATCTGAACGGGGATAGTGATCCATTTTGGTATTCTGGCTATTAGGGCCTGCTTATAGACAAGAGCAGACCAGCACTGGGACATAAAGCAAGTTACATTGGTACAAGTATTAAAGGAGTTGTTGGATACGATGAAAAGAAATGGAGGATACACACAAACTGGAGTGAGGCATTACAATTAAGGGTAAGGAGAAATTCTGTTTAGCAGAAGCGGCACCTTTTAAGAAGGCAAGGACATAGGTTTTGGAAAAGCAGATAGGATAGCCGTCTAAATTCACTATATATACTAGGAACCCAATTTAGGAGAGTCCAAGTGAGAACTGAGAGCGTCTGCAGATGAATCCTTCAGGGGGTCATTTTCAGGAACCGCGAGTCGCAGCGTCAGTTGCTCTGGCAGCCAAAATGGGTTGTCTTCTTCATGTGGAAAAACACAAACCACAACCATGGGTCTTATTAAAATAGGATCCAGGTCTTTCCATTGACCAGTCAAAACATCTTTCCATTTTATCATTTCTTTTGGCCTAGTAGGTTCCAGGCAATGGCGATCAGCCGCCGTGTTGCCCTGACTGTCCAAATTCAAAAAGTTGAGAGTAAAAAGTGCCAGAGAGACAATAACCCGTGGCACCATGGGCAGAGCTTCCTCAACTTCTCCTTTTTGTTTTATCAAATAAGTTTTAAGGGTACGATAAGCACGCTCAGTGATGCCCTGTCCCTGAGGTTTGTAAGGAAGACCCGTCAGGGGTGTCACCACCATTTGGAAACAAAATTGTTGAAATTTTTGAGAAGTGTAGGCTGGTCCATTGTCAGTTTTAAGGATTTTAGGCTTTCCCTAGGCACTCCAAGCCTCGAGACAATGTTGAATAACATGGGCCGCCTTTTCTCCGGTCAATGGAGAGGCAAACATAACTCCAGAACAGGTATCAATGGAGACATGCAAATATTGTAATTTGCCAAAGGATGGGTTGTGAGTAACATCCATTTGCCAGATCTGTAATGTCCTAATTCCGTGAGGGTTAATTCCAGTATGGAGAACAGGTAAGAATTGACAGCAGTTTTGGCATTGAGTCACGATATCTCTAGCCTGCTTTCTAGTAATGTTAAATAGACCTCGTAGTGTCTCAGCTATCACATGAAACCTTTTATGAAAGGATTTAACCAAATCTAATTTTGGTGAAAGGGCAATTGCAATCAACTTTGTGGCTCGATCTGCCATGTCATTTCCATGGGACATAGGTCCCGGTAAGCCTGAGTGAGCCCTAATATGAGTTATAAAGACAGGGAATCTTCGCTTAGTCAGGGTAAGCTGAATCTTTTGAAAAACTTCTACAAGTCTGCTAGATGTCTTAATTAACCCAGCAACTTCTAATGCTTTTACTGCATTAACCACATAGAAGGAATCTGAAACGATATTTAAGGGACCTGGAAAGATATCCAGAACCTCTGACACCACTAAGCATTCCACAATTTGAGGTGAGGTTTCATGGTATTGTTTGGATGTAACCTTATCATTAACCACATAGGCACCCACTCCTGTTTTTGACCCGTCTGTATAAACTACCATTCCATCTGGGAGTGGCTCCTGAGACACAATATGTGGAAATATGATAGCTTGAGTTAAGGCAAACTGTAAGATGGGATGCTTAAGATAATGATTATCTATTTGACCATGGAAGGAAGTAACCAGCACTGCCCAAACATCAGAGGTCGCCGTTAATATTTGGACTTGATGGGCAGTATAAGGCACTATCAAAACCTTAGGCTCCCTTCCAAAATGGGTAATGGCTAATTTTGCTGATGCTATCTGTGCGTAGACCTGCCAGGGATGAGTGGTCTGGTCGTTCACGTGTATGCCAACTCCAGCCAGCATGTCAAAAGTCCATAATTGTTGACCCTCAATGCATGCATTAGCTCTGGCTTGTGCTTGTAACTGCTCATGCCAGAGCGCTTTCCATTCCAAATATTTGCTCATATTGGTAAGTACCGCCTTCACTGTGTCCTACCAGTCTCCTGGCGTCATAGGAGCTGCACTTAACCTCTCCACTTGGGATACAGTAAAATTAGTCCCAATTCCATATGCACGTACTGCCTCAGCTAATTTTTTGACTTGCCTATACTCTACTGGGGCATGAACACGTGCTCCTTCTGCCGCTTCAAAGACCAGAAATGCCAGCTGTAGCTGTCTCAGATCTCCTGGGCTGAGAAATGAATTAGAGGCACTGCCCGGGGCATAGGCTAGAGGCAAGAGCGTGGCCGAGGGACTCAAAGTCTTTCTTAGTCATATCTCAGGACGTCTTTTTTTTAGTCCATATCTGTTTTGTTCTTAGGCGGCTGCCTCTTCCTCTAGGCTTTCTTCCTCTCCTTGCATTAGATCTTCTTCGGAGCTGCTAAGGTCTGTGGCGGCAAGCTCCTTAATGGGGTAAAGGGGGGTCCTTTTGACCTCCACTCTCTCTTCACCATCCGGTGAAGGGTGCTTAACCTTAATAGGCCCTGCAGTGGCCCCTGTTCCTTTTGAGTACTCTTTTCTTTGACCAGGCTCGTTGGCCTGTCTCTGCTGCCCAGGCTTTTTTGCCTGCTTCTCCTTTCCAGGCTCCTTGGCCTTGTCTTTTTCCCCAGGCTCCTTGGCCTGATGCCGGCTAACACGCTCTGTTTCTGATATCCTGGAGTGAACCTCTCCTGAAACCTCTTGACTTGCCCTAATAGCTGTGCTGTGAGCTGGATCCTCACAACACAAATAAGCTAAAAGCAAAAGCAACGCAAACAAGAGGCCAACTAGTGCAGCGGCGACAATGAGTGAAAATCTGCTCACAACCAAGTCTTCCACCCCAAACATACCTCTCAGAGACGTACCTCGATCCTGTAGTCTTTTAAACCCCCCCCCCCGAATCTCAGGGGGTCTCTGCGGTGGCTTGAAATTCTCGGGTTTCGGCACCAGATTGTTCTGCGCCCCTTTTCGAGTCCCCTTCGCCCGCGAAAGAGACATGTGAGGCAGTGTTCAGGTAGTTACTATAGCGAGGCTTTATTCTTGTATCAGCTGAAGCGGAAGACACCAAGCCCGGAAAAGGCACTGCTTATATGCACCCTAGAGTGGTGTGGCATGTTCACTTCTGATTGGCTGTTCACTCATCACTCCATATTACACCCCGGGATGGGCAGTGGCTTGGCGTGCTTTTGCCTTTTGCACCTGTGCTGTTTAGTTGTTTACTTGAGGGAGCACCAGATGCCTATGCCATCTTGTACTGGCGAATGTTATCACCGCTCGCCGTGGCTCCTGACACACCACAGGGTCTTCCTCACCACTGTCCACTACAGGGATGTCCTTCCCACTCTCCCCCACAGAGAGGTCCTCCCTGCTCTCCACCACTCGTAGTCTTCCCATTTTCCGCCATCGAACATTTTTTCCACTGTCCACCATATTTACATCCTCTCATCTGTCCACCAGAGGGACATCCTTCCCACTGTCTACCACAGAGATGTCCTCTCCACTGTCCACCAGAAGGATGTCCTCCCCACTTTAAACTGGGATGTCCTCCCCACTGTCCACCACAGAGACATCCTACACATGTCCACCGAGGGAGGTCCTCCACACTGTCCACCATAGGGATGTACTCCCCTTGTCTACAACATTGACATCCTTCCACTGTCCACAAAAGGACATTATTCTCACATTTTAGCACAGAAATGTCCTCCCCATTGTCCACTACAGGGACGTTCTACACACTGTCCACCACATGGATGTCCACCCATATGTCCACCACAGGGATTTCCTCCACACTGTCCATCAGAGGGAAGTCATGCCCACTATAAACCACAGGGATGTCCTCCTGTGTACCACAAGGACATCCATAAAACTGTCCACCACAGGGTCATCTTCACCAATGTCCAGCACAGTGATGTCTTCCCACTGTTCACCACAGGGAAATCCTCCTGTGCACAACAGGGACATCCTGATCAATGTGCACTACAGGGACATCCTTTCCACTGTCCACCACAGGGAAATCCTCCCTAATATTCACTACAGAGTGGACCTCCCCACAGTCCTCCATATGGACATCTTTCCCACTGTCCAACAAAGAAACATCCTCCTCACTTTTCACAACAGGGACATCCTCCTATGCACAACAGTGACGTCTCACAACCGTGCACCACAAGAATATTCTTTCCACTGTCCACAATAGAGATGTCTTTCCCACTGTAGACCACATAGATGTCCTCCCTGCTGTCCACCACAGGGATATTCTTCCCACTTTCCACCACAGAAATGATCACACCACTGTCTATCAAAGGATGTCCTCCCCACATTCTGCCACAAAGATGTTCATCCCACTGTCCACAACAGAAATGTCCTCCCCACTGTCCAACACAGGTATATCCTCCTGTGTACTACAAGGACATCATTACGTATGTCCACAACATTGTTGTCTTCAACAATATGCACTACAGGGAAGTCCTCACCACAGTCTACCACACGAATATCCTCTGCACTGTAAACCACGGGGACATCCTCCCCACTGTCCACCACAGGGAGGTCCTCCCCTCTGTCCATCAAAGGGATATTCTTCTGTCTGTCCAACACAGTGATGTCCTCCCCACTGTTCCAAAGGGACATCCTTCCCACTGTCGACCACAACGACGTCATTTCAATGGTCCACCACAGGGAAGTCCTCTTCACTGTCCACCACAGCGATGTCCTTCCCACTGTCCACCACAGGGACATCCTCTTCTGTACCCCAAAAACATCTTTACCACTGTCCACAACATGGTTGTAATAACCAATGTCCACTACAGGGACATCCTCACCTCTGTCCACAACATGAATATTCTCCACACTGTAAATCACAGGAACATCCTACACATGTCCACCACAGAATGTCCTCCCCACTGTCGACAACAGTGATGTCCTCCCAACTATCAAACACAGTGAAGTCCTTCCCACTGTAAACAACAGGGACATCCTCCAGACTTCCAACAACAGAGATGTCCTAACCACTGTCCACCACAGAGATATCCTCCTCACTCTCCACCATATGGCCATCCTTCTGGCTATGCACCACAAGGACGTTCTCCAGTGCACCACAGTCACATCCTTGCCACTGTCCACCACAGTGAAATCTTCCCCACTGTCCACCACGATGAAATCCTCCCCACTGTCCACCACAGTGAAATCCTCCCCACTGTCTACCACGGTGAAATCCTCCCCACTGTCCACCACAGGGATGTCCTCCCCACTGTCTACCACAGGGAATTCCTTCCCACAATTCAAAACAGAAAAGTCCTCCCTGATGTCCACCACAGGCACGTCCTTCTTTCTGTCCACCTCAGTGATATCCTCCCCTCAGACCATAACAAAATGTCTTTCCTACTTTCCACAACAGGGACCTCCTGCCCAATGTCCATAAGAGAGTCATTCTTCCTACTGTCCACCAAAAGGTCTTTCCCAATGTCCACAACAGGGATGTCCTTCCCACAGTCCACACCATATATGTTTTTCCAAAGTCCACCACAGTGACCTCCTTCCCACTGTCCACCAAAGGGTAATCCTCTCAGGGTCCACCACAGGGATGTGCTTTCCACTGTTCACAAAAGGTATGTCCTCTGCAATGTCCACAACAGGCTTGTCCTTTTCATTCTCCACCACAGGGACCTCCATCCCACTGTCCATAACAGGGTTGTCCTCTCTACTGTCCATCAAAGTGATGTCTACTCCACTGTCCAACACGTCCTCCCCACTGTCCACCTCAGGGATTTTTTCCACTGTCCAACACAGGGACATCCTCCCCAGTGTCCACCAGAGCAACGTACTACCCACTGTCCAAAATAGGGACGTGCTACCCACTGGGAGGACCTGTCTACCACAGGGAGGTCCTCCCCAATCTCCACCACAGGGAGGTCATATCCACTCTCCAAGCAAGTGATGTCCTCCCCTCTGTCCACAAGAGGTACATTCTTCCCACAGTTCACAATAAGGAGGTCTTTCCCAATGTCCACAACAGAGATTTTCTGATCACAGTCTACAACATAAATGTCTTTTTCACTGTCCACCTAGGGACATCCTCCTGTGAACTGAAAAGACATCCTGCCCACTGTCCAGAACATGGTTGTCCTCAAAAATATACACTACAGGGAAGTCTTCACCATCGTCCACCACAGGAATATTCTCCGCACTGTAAACCACAGGGACATCCTAACCACTGTCCACCACTGGGAGGTCCTCCCCTCTGTCCACCACAGGGACATCCTTCTGCCTGTCCACCACAGTGATGTCCTCCCCACTGTCCTCCAAACATATGTCCTTCCCACTGTCGACCACTAGTATGTCATTTAAATGATCCACCACAGGGAAGTCCTCTTCACTGTCCACCACAGGGATGTCCTTCCCACTGTACACCACAGGGACATCCTCCTGTGCACAACAGGGATGTTCATGCCACTGTCCACACCATAGATGTCTTCTGCACTCCCAACTACAAGGACATTTTTCTCACTGTCCACCAAAGAGACATCTTCTTTTGCAAGACAGTAGCGTTGTCCTTACTTTCTACATGGCCATCATCCACACTGTCCACCACAGTGAAATCCTCTCAACTCTCCAACACAGGGAAATCCTCTCAACTGTCAGCCACACTGATGTCCTCCCAACTATCCAACACAGTCAAGTGCTTCCCACTGTAAACAACAGGGACATCCTCCACACTGTGCACCACAGGGACATCCACCTGTGCACAACAGGGATGTCCTAAACACTGTCCACCACAGAAATGTCCTCCGCACACTATACCATATGGACATCCTTCCAACTATGCACTACAGGGACATTCTCCAGTGCACCACAGTAACATCCTCCCCACTGTCCACCACAGTGAAATCCTCCACAATGTCCACCACTGGGATGTCCTCCCCACTGTCCTTCCCACTATTCACACCAGAAAGTTCCTCCTTAGTGTCCACCAGAGGCACACCCTTCCCACTGTCTAACACAAAGTGGTCTTTCCCAATGTTCACAAGAGGGAAGTCCTTCCCACTGTCCACAACATATATGTCCTTCCAATGTCCACCACAGGGACCTCTTTCCTACTATCCACCACAGGAAAGTACTCTCTACTGTCCACTACAGGGATGTCCTTTCCACTGTACACCACATTGCCGTCCTCCACACTGTCCACAACAAATTTTTACATCACACTGTCCACCACAGAAACGTCCTCTCCACTGTCCACCACAGGGAGGTCCTCCGAACTTCCACCACAGGCATGTCATTT